>NC_067400.1:39870679-40170679 GCF_016432865.1 Antechinus flavipes
TAAGTACCATCATAGTTTAAGTACCATCGCTACATAGATAATTGCCAGAACTATCCATCTGGGCCAATTCTCCTTGAAATTTCAGTCCCACAGCATTAGCCATCTATTGGATATTTCAAACTGAATAGTCCAGAGACATCTCAAACTCAATTATTTCTAAAACAGAACTCATCTTTCCTCCCAAACTCTACCTTTTTTCTAAATTCCTTTCCACTGCATGCATCACTACCTTACCAGTCTCCCAGATTAATTTCAACATTTCTTGATCTCTCTCACCTCACATTATCAGTGAGTAGCTAAATCCTGCCATTTTTTACATCCACAAACGCTCTTGAATTCAACTTCTTCCCTCCTTTGTCACAACTGTTCAACGCCTAATTGCCTCCTCTCCCTGCCTCAAATCTCTCACCATTGAGTTCTTCTGCATCCCACTGCCAGATAATTTTCTTTAAGCACAGATCTGGTCATGTTACCTCTATTCAGTCAAATCCAGTGGCTTTCTATTGCCTCTTAGTTACAATATGTACTCCTTTGTTTAGCTTTTAAATCGATATACCACCTTATCCTAAAATATCTTCCTAGCTTTGCTGGACACTACTCATCCAGCCAAAAATGAAGACCTCCCATCTTTGCAACTTTGCACTGACTGTTCCATATTCCTGGAAATTCCTGCTACTTGCCTACTTCATAGAGTCTCTCTCTTCCTTAAATGGGCAATTCAATACCATTTGCATAAAAACTTTCCTGATCCTCACATTGCTAGGACCGTCCTTCCCAAATTAATATGTATTTAACCACATTGTATATATCTGTGTTTATTCATTTTGTACTTATGCTGTGATTAAAATATATTTATTTAGAACTGTTGTCTCCCTTGATGGTATTCTCTGTATTTATGTTGTATATGTATTCTTTGTCCTCAGATTCCAAGAAACTAGCATAATTGATGCTTAATAAATACTTATTAATTAGCTGATTCTAATTGGGAAGAATGGGAATAGAGACATAGCCAATAGCCTGGATGGAATATACTCTGAAAAGGAACTTCGAAATCATCTACAAAAGGAAAAAAAGGACTAATATAGACAAAATATTTTTAGCAGCTCTTTATGAGGTGACAAGGAATTGGAAATTGAAGGGATGCTTATCAATTAAGGACTGACCAAACAAGTTGAGGCATATGATTGTTATGGAGTACTATTGTGGTATAAGAAATGACAAAGTAGATGTTCTCAGAAAAACCTGGGAAGATCTCTATGAACTGATGCAAAGTGAAGCAAGAGAAGAACTGGGAGATCTCTGTGAACAATAACAGCAATGCTGTAATGATAATCAACTGTGAAAGACATGGCTACTCTGATTAATTCAGGGATCCAAGACAATTCCAAAGGACTCACAATGAAAAAAGTGCTATATGTCTCCAGAGAGAGAACTGATGAACTTTGAATGCAGATTGAAGTATAATTTTTCTCACTTTCTTAATTGTCTTATTTTTAATAATATGGTTAATATGGAAATATGTTTTACATGACTTCACATGTGTAATTGATACCATGCTGCTTATCTTCCCAATGAGTGGGAGAAGGCGGGATAGAATTTGAAAGTCAAAATTAAAAAAAAATTAAAAATAACTAAACATTTTTTCAAAAAAACAAAACAAAACAAAACAAATCACCTAGTCTAACCTGCTCATTATATAATTGGAGATTATGGGAGCTTAAATGATTTGTCTAAAGTGACACAGGTAATAGATAGAAGAGTCAGGATTAGAATACAGGTCTTCAGACTCTTATTCCAGTGCTCCTGCCATTGGACCGCAGAGAGAAGCCCATGATGTTAGCAGGCAAACATGTTTAGGTGAACAGCTGGGTTTCTCCATCCCTTCCCTGAATTGGGGTTTTCGAGGCTCACAGCCTATTCCCCTCCTGGATCTGAAAACACAAGGGGCCAAGAATATATTGCCAGGTTTTTCCCACTTAAATGTATGGAGCCCATTTCTAACTCATATTTGCCTACGCAAACATCTTCTATCAGAGGACTGTAGAATTTTCCTTCCCCCTTCCCTCCCTCTCTCCCTCCCTTCCTCCTTCCCTCCCTTTCTCCTTCCCTCCCTCCTTCCTTCCTTCCTTCTCTCTCTCTTTCTCTTCCTTCCTTCCTTCCTTCCTTCCTTCCTTCCTTCCTTCCTTCCTTCCTTCCTTCCTTCCTTCCTTCCTTCCTTCCTTCCTTCCTTCCTTCCTTCCTTTTCTTTTTTCTTCCTTTCCTTTCTTTCTTTGCTTTCTTTCCTTTCCTTCTTTTTCTTTCCTGGCTGATCATTGCCACTACTCATTCCAATGACTGTTTGAGAAGGAAAGCAAACACAATGTTTCCAAACACAAAAATGCCGCCAGTGCAGGCATAGGATTAGGTAATTAAGACCCTCAGCTACACATTTTCCCATTTCTACTTACTTTATAATTTTTAGGGGGGGGGTAGGGGGGAAGTGACTGGATGAAATTCAAAAGGAAATAGGGATTTAGCAGGATCCAATCAGGAGTTAATTAGCTATTTATGTGACAGACAGCCTGAGAGTAACCCCTCTAATCCTTTCTTTTGTGACTTCTGTCTAGAAGAGCAGCTCAGGCCTAAGTAAAAGTCAGTCCTGCTTGCCAAGTTTCTGTGAAATGTACACAAACCTTCATCTGCTCCGGATCTCTTCATGGGAATGTTCTGAGGTCCCCATGAGCTAGGATGGCCTGGAAACCCATCACTCTTTGGCCCCAGTGGCTTTGAAAGGGGGAGGGGATGACACTGGGCTTTCCTGCAAAGTATTTTGAAAATCTCTTGTCCCATAACATTCCATGTTTATGCTGATTAAAAGATAGTGCTTTTGTAAGATCAGTTTTTGTACCCCCAAATCATAAGAATATTAAAGTTACTATCTTTGAAAACACAGATTCCCCAAAGCTTATTAGATAAAAGTTTGTGGAGATTGCCTGCTCTTTGAAGGCAGGAGTAGTGAATGTACAGCTCCCACACACTCAGATTACATATAATACATATATGCATATATATGTATATACATATATACGTATATATATATACATATATATGTATATATGTGTGTGTGTATATATATATACATATATATATATATATACATACATATATGAAAGGGTAATCCAATCTGATTCTTAAACATCTTTTACTGAGAGGGTTTTGAAAGAAAAGAAGCATAAACATAAACACTCATATCCAAGCTCATTCTCCTCTACCCCTTCCATTCCTGGAGAGAATAGACTTAAACTTAAAAGTTTCTAAAAAACATTTGGTTGATAAAAGCCATTTTTAAATGCAGCATAGCCAATGAATCGGTCCAAGGGTTACCTGGCCAGGGGGAGGGCACTGATCACTTAAGTGACTCACCTAGAGTCACACAATCACTTGTGTCAGGAATAACATATGAAACCACATCTTCCTCACTCCAAGTTGGGTCCTCTATCCATCATGGCTCACTATCTCCATAGCATCATAAAAGCATCAAATTTGGAGTTTAAAAGGACCATAGAGATCATCCATGATGAAGAAAATTGATACACACAGAATTTACTTGGCAAACATTATCCCAAGATGGTATTTTGAGAGCCAAGACTCCAAAGCCACATTTTCTTTTGAATTCCACTGAAAATTTATTATATTTTAATATATTATTAATATAATTCATGAACAAAAATTAAAATCCATTGAGCATGTATCATTTTCAAGAGATCTTGTCACAAGAATTTAAGCATCCCTCTTGTTTTAAGCTTTAACAAAACTAGATTTGTTTATAGTTGTCTAAAGTACACTTGAAAAGTGTTACAAAAGTGAGTGCAATATGAAAGCTGTCTTAAGAATCAGTCTTGACTATATATAACCATCCCTCCTTCTCTTTCCTTTTCCTTTCCCTTTCTCCTTTCCCTCTTGTTAATATACTCAAGATTAAAATTTGGAAAGCATGTCCACAGAAAACTATTAGGAAAATTATAGGATAAACCAAAGCAAACCAATTGACCTTCTAATGAACATGATGATCAATAAAATTACTAGAGTTTCAGATTGGTAGGGGAACTATTCCAGTCATATGAGTTAACTCTTGGTGATATTTTTTCTCAAGAGATAGCATGATATGCTAGAAAGAATACTATATTTGGAATCAAGAAAATCTTGACTCACATCCTAGCTTTGTGGCCACTGGCCATAACTTTCTGTACTTTTGTTTTTACATTTGTAATGGAATCTATTTTGTGGGATTATTGTCACATCAAAAAATATAACTAAATAAAAATATACATATGTGTGTTATGTAATATGCACAGGCATGTTTTACTAGTATAGAACTAGCAGAAGAAATAAAAACTACATAGAAACATGATCCCTGTTATTCTCTATGCTACTAGAAACATCTCAAAGTTATGTGCATATATGTGTGTGTATGTGTGTAGGTATGTTCGTATGTATGTATAATATCTACACATAATTTCTTTTTGGAGCTCTTCATTCCACAGACTTTCTAAATTATATTTGGTGTGAAGACTAGAACTGCAAATATTGTTCTTCAATTTTTATAGACCAATAGGATGTCAGGGGGGTTGTGACCAATAGTTATGTCTGTTAACCCTCTCTCTCTCTCTCTCTCTCTCTCTCTCTCTCTTCAATTTTTATAGACTAATAGGATGTCGGGGTGGGGGGGGTTGTGACCAACAGTTATATCTATGCTAACTCTCTCTCTCTCTCTCTCTTTCTCTCTCTCTCTCTCCTTTTGTCTGGTGACAATGATCTGTACTTGTTTGATATATCTTTGTCAATGTATTGTTCCTTGAGTCCATGTGGATGCTGCCCATGGAAGGCCTTTTGATTCTACTTTTAAATATTAGCCATTTCATAGGTTTCATCCAAAGGCAAAACATTTTTAGTTGTACGTAATAAGTCTATTGGTATTCACTCATAGTTTTTTCTATTATTCTATAGAGTGATATCTAATATTTCCTAAGTATTTTATCCCTTTCCTTCATGTATTTCCCAGCAGATTGTCCTTACAATGACCAACCACCACTACCAATCTTCCATTTCACACTTTCTACTGGACCTTTCCCTGCAAAAATACACCCAAGTTTCCTTCATCCTCAAAAAAACAATAGCACCAAACCCAACCATTCTCTCAAGCTTTCATCCTCTGTCTCTCCTCCCCACAACCATTTTACCTTTACAGCTTTATAAAACATTAATTCTCTCCATGCATGCTATTTCTTAGTTAAAATTGTCTTCTTTCTGTTCCTTTTCCACTTCCCTGTCTTTGCAATGGCTGATCCCGTGCTAAGAATGCACTCTTCTCATTTCTGTCTTTCACAATCTCTGATTTCACTGAAAATTCAGTCCTACATGACCCCCTCCCCACAGCTGCTAGTGCTTTCTCCCAAATCACTTTGAATCTATATCTATCTATCCACACGTATACTTATAGACTAGATATTCTCCAATTCTGCTAGTACTTTCTCCCAAATCACTTTGAATCTATATCTATCTATCCACACGTATCCTTATAGACTAGATATTCTCCAAGATCCTTTCTTGTTTTATATCTATCCTCTTATGATGCTTATTAAATGGTTATTTATTTTTTTAAAAATGTTGAACAGGGCCAAAACCATCCTTTCTAGTTCCTTCACAATATTATTGACTATAAAATTATAACCCTGACCAATCTCTACCTTTCTAAGCTACTCCTCATAGAGTAGTCATTCATTCATTCATTCATCTATTTACTTATTCATTCTTTCAATCAACACATGGTAATAAAAAACCTACTGTGTGCTAGCTGAGAGATAGTATACCACAGTGCATAGGAAGGGATAGCCTTTATTAGCTGTGGAATTACAAAAAAATGATACCTCCCCAGTACCCTGAAACAACTATTCAAGACTCTAAGTTATAAATGACTATTGATCTGCACCATATTTATTCCTGTGAAAAAGCCTCCCACTTCAAATCTTGCCTCTGACACTTACTGCCAAGCGCCTGGCCAAGTTACTTCCTTCTGTGCATCTCAGGCAACTGTCAATAACTCATAATTCTGCCATTGACAGGTTGTGTTCTATATTGGTGAAGGAAGTCTCCTAGAAAAAAAGGAAATCCCAGATCTTCCTTTTATTTAAGGCTCTGTGCTCTATGACGGGAAGACAAAGATTTAAAAAACTCTACTAGAAGTACATTGAGAAGTACGATGTGAGGTACGGAGTGGTAAGGCTAAGGAATGTTCACAACCTTCTTGTTGTTTGTCCTTTCTTTTTGAAGAGGACCAAAGGCATCACAAGGTGATATCTTGACTTAGACTAAATTGGATTTAAGTGAGGCTGAGTTGTGCAAAATTATCAACCTTTTTTTCTCTTCCAGAATCATCAAAGTTCAGTGGCAAGATGATTGCCGGTGATCTAGGATGCAATAGATGACCTTGCATCTTCAATGTCTGAACCAGCTCTAAGCACTTCACAAGAGTCTGTTGCAGCTGCCTTCCTGGACTTTGGAACAAATTGTACTCAGCCACTCATTCCATCTGAAAAAGTTTGTGCATGCTTGGGATTGACATCCCCCTAACTCACTAACAGGTTTGAGGCCCATAAGTTACCTTAAACCTTGTTTAGCACATTATTTTTACTGGGGTGTGACCGCTGAGCATGCTACAGGCACAGGTGAGAGTTGAGTGGCAGGTGGACACCAAAGGTAGAGGAGCAAAGGGCTCAGCCAACCACCATGAACATCCCATATACCCCATTGTTTGACCTAGGTAATATGAGGAGAGAGATGGAGAATTACTGCACATCACCTTGCCTTTCTATTTCAGGTTGGCAGGCAAGATCCTCCCTACCCTTCCACACATAATTTTCATTCCTGGTTGCTCCTTTCAGCTTGCCTCTCCAAATTTCCTCCAAATCCCACCTCAGATCCTAACCTCATGAAGTCTTCTCCACATTTGTTTTTCCTCTCTTCTTCACAGATCTTTCTATATGCTTCTTGTGAGCAATTGACTTGTCCTTCTTTGGAGCTTTTCCTGCCTCATTTCCCTGCTTCACAAATTTACACATAGGATTCCAGATTTTTTCCAATGCCTTTTTCATAATAGATGTTTGATAAATATTTTTTTAAGTTGAATTGGACCATAACACAACCTTGCATGAGGAAGAGGATAATACAATAATTTGTTTTTTGCTCCTAAAAATCATTTCCCCCCTCCATGCCATTGCACAAACTGTCCCTCCAGCCTAGAAGGCTCTCCCTCTTCACCTCTGCCTCTTACAATCCAAACCTTCCTTCAAGTTTAAGTATTGTATCATCTGCTATAGAAAGCCTTTCCTGATCTCCCTACATATTAGTGTTGTCTCTTTTCTTAAATGATTATACATATAATATATGTATAGATATATTTATCCAAACACACACATAAATATATATACAAACATATGTTTCTATATATAAAATATTGATGCAAATTTAGCCTGGTGGAAAAACACCATAACAATTAGAGCTATTTAAAACTTATCCATTTACTTGTTGTATCTCAATAGAATGTAATTTCCTTGATGGTGAAGACCAAGTTTTATTTTTGCTTCCCTGTCATCTCTCCCAGTGCTTACCACATAGTAGGTACTCAACAAATGCTTATTAAGTAAAAAAAATGGAACTTGAAAAAAGTTAGAAATTATTGTAGGTGGAGAGGAAGAAAGAAAAATGAGTAAAAGCTGAAAAGAGGAAAATGTAGACTTCATAAGGAATAACTTCCCCCAAATTAAAGCAACCCAGAACTGATCTATTTACATGGTATATTAGTGCTCTTCCCATCTCCATTCCCAGATCTAAGCCCCATGGAGGCAGAATTTTTTTTCTATTTGTCTTTGCACATGATAGGTGCACAATAAATGCTTTCTGGATTATATTTCATTCTTGATAACAATACTGTCTAGTATTTTTATACAGCACCTGCTATGTGCAATGAACTATGCTAAGTTTTTCCATATATTATCTTATTTACCTCTTACAATGATCTTAGGAGGGAAGTGCTTTGATTATCCCCCTTTTATAGTGTGGAAAATTGAGGCAGACAGAGTTTAATTGATATTATTGGAAAAGGAATTAGAGCTGTGATTTCACTGATATAGGGAATTCTCAGATGAGGAAACTCCTTCAGTTAAAGCAGATCAGCATTTTCTCTACAATTCATAGTCATAAAGAGATGCCCACAGAGGTTAAGGACCTGCCTAAAGAAACACAGATAGCATATGCCAGAGGAAGAATTCTTGTCTTTCTGACTTCAAGGACAGTTCCATAATCATTACGCTACACTTACCACCTCTTATACACACATTGTTATTATTGTTACTGATGCACAATATTTTGCTGGACTTTTCAATTACATTAGTCCATTAGCAAGACGAAAGATGCCTTCCCAGTAGAGCTGACAGTACCTCCTAGTTCCTTTATCAGGATCAAGATCAGAAGCTTGGACCCATTCCTATTAAAAACACTAGAGAGCAAAGGAATAAATGGAGTTTTCCCTAAAACGATAAGCAGCATTTACCTGAAACCATCAGCAAGCATTGTGTGCGATGGGGATAGGCTAGAAGCATTCCCTGTAAGATCAGGGTGAAACAAGGAAATCCATTATCACTGCTGTTATTCAATATTGTACTAGAAATGTTAGCTTTACAATAAGAGAAGAAAAAGAAATGGAAGGAATTAGAACAAAACCATCACTCTTTGCAGATGATATGATGAGAGACTTAGAGAATCCTCGAGAATCAACTAAAAAAACTACTTGAAATAATTTACAACTTCAGCAAAGTTATAGGACGTAAGATAAAACCACATAAATCATCAGCATTTCTATATATTACCAACAAAGGCCAGCAGCAAGAGACAGCAAGAGGAATTCCATCTGGAATCAGTAGCTTGGAACTTCTGATCAATCCTCTAGCCTGAAGGTCTCTCTTATTAAGACTAATGTTATTAACATTAATAACACAGAGATCTCTAAGAGTACATGAACTTAGGAAGAAATCTGGACTCTGAAGGTTCATTTTCTCTCATGCTAAAAAAGATCTCATTATTAAAAAATGGAAGAGTGGAGGACCCCTGCTTTATGAAGTTATGCAATTCAGTAAAAAAGGAAAAAAAAGGATAACATATAACATTTGTATAGTGCTTGCTACATTTCAGACACTGTGCTAAGTGATAGGTGATTTTATTATTTTCTTTTTACTTCACTTTTTACTACTTTACTTTTAATTTGAGGTAAATTAGACAAAGGTTAAGTGACTGATCCAGAGTCACACAGCTAACTGTCTGAGGGTAGGTTTGAATTCAAGCTTTCCTGGCTTTAGGTCCAGCACTCTAAGTAAGCACTGCACCACTTAGTTATACACTGATAACTTAAATACAATTTTATCCCCAGATTTTGTCAACCTTTCCTGCCTGAATGAGGTGGGAGCTTGACAATCTCCCCCTTCCAATCTCTGTAAAAGCTTTTTCTTCGGCTTCAAAGTCTCCTACTTCACAGCGAAATTTCATTATGTCCCAGTTGAGTTCTGTTTAACGGAATTAAATTTCACCCTTTCTAATTATCTTTTGGAGCAGACAATCTTTATAGAATAATTAGTAATAGAAGAACATAGGGGATCATTGTCTTTATTATGGAAAAGAAATTCTAGCCGCTGCTCTAAATCTTAAAAAAAGAAAAAAAAAGAAGATCTCACAAAATATAAAATGCATTGGTCTCTTCCCCTGAAATTATGGCACATTTAACTTCTGTCAACAGGCCTGGCCAACAATGGGAAATGAGGCCCCAGTACACTTTAAATTATTTTTTGTGAAACAGCTTTCAAGGTCCCATTCAAATGACTTTACTTACTTTCATCTTCAAGATTAAACTTCCTATAATAGTCTTTTAATTATATGGACTTTTCTTTAAGCTCCATGTTTTGTTTTGTTTTACCTGTGTCTCTTGGTCTCCATTCACCTTCCTGGGCATTTTTCCTAACCTTTCCTAACCCATCTCACCTAAGTTTAGTAAGAGAAATAGACATAAATATCTCACAAGATGGAAAAAAAAAACAAAAAAACTTCAAACATGGCTATTCCCAAAACAAACAAACTGAAAAAAACATGTCAAATCTCTTGGAAATTACTCACCCATCTAAAAAACAGAGTTCCATCAAGAGGCAACTCCCTAAAACTTTGCTCAAAAAATGTTTTAAGCCTTACAACATTGTTTTTTTTCTGATTGAAAAAAAAAAGTTCCCTTCAACAGAGGAAAAAAAATGATTTTTTACACTTCCCCTCTCTCCCTCCTCCCCTCCCCCCGAAACACTCAGTCAATTACAACTTACCTTGGAAAAAAAAAACGAAGGAAAATATACTTGAAAAAATGAGTGGTGTCCTTCTTGGACTAGGAGGCTTTCTAGTTTAATTTGTTGAGAATTTAAAATTACAGTAATTGTCCTCCAAGAACTGACATTATTTGACACCATCACAACAGAGGAGGGGAAATGAGTGACAAACACACAAAAGACTTTTGTTATCTTTGTTTGTCTGCCTGAATAAATCCCAACAAGGATTTCAAAGATTTAAATTTATAGCATACTTAATCGTCATTAGATGGCCAATCCCAGTGACTCGCAATCACATTTCACTGATACTCTCCACTTTGGGGTATCCGATCTTTAACACATTTCTACCATTGACCATCATTTTGATAATATAGGTACAATTATATGCAGGTCTCCCGAGCCCCTTCTTCTCTTCCCTAATTGGTCTTTGTAGGAGGGTGTGCATGTCTGCATAGGTAACCCAGCCTCTTGAACTGGCTGTTAATTGGTGAAAGTCTGGTTGAAAGCTTGCTGTCTAGATAAATAAATGTGTTTAGCTACACACCCCGACCTATAAACCATTAAGAGGAGCTATGCTATGGTGCATTAGAAAAAAGTTGAGTTTGGATTCAGACTACCTGGGTTCAACTGTCAATTTGCATTGGGATGTACAGTGGTCTCTGTGTGAGAGATCTGGGTTTGAATGCTGGCTCTTTCTCTTACTCATTGTGTGATCTTGGGTGAGTCTTCAACTTCTTATAAAGTAGTATAAACTGATTATAAATCATGTCACCTCTTTGGGACTCATTTTTCTCATCTGTAAAATCTAGGGTTGGATTAGATGATCTCTGAGATTTTGCCAGTTCTCCATCTCTGAACCACAGAGGAATTGTAAATTCCAGAAGTAAAATTTGAACACAGGTCCTTGTGACACTCTCTAATCATGTCGCTTGTTTCAGAAGATAATTATGATAAATGCATACTAATTCATCCCAATCTATTAATGGATAAAATTTTAAAGTTTTTTCTTGAGGATACAATTATATTTTTGGATGAAAAAATGATTGCTAATCAAAGGAAAGGGAAGTAATTAAGGAAAAATAAATGAAGCATGGCTGCTTGTCTTTAAGATCTTAGCTTTGAGATGAAGTTTTATAAATGCTGAACCTTCTATATAAATGGGGCACTGTTCAAGCTTTAGGTAAGGAGATCAGAGCTTCCAGATTAGATCCCAAAATGAGGAAATGTCAAAATGGTCAAACAAAGAGAGTCCAGGAGTGTCAAAGCACCGGACACCCAGAAAGATTTTCAGGTTTCTTAGAGGTCAGAGGCCTTAGGTCAGAGAGGGAGGAGCAAGTGCTAAGGCCATAAAGGGAGGGGGATGGCCCTAATCAAAGGTTTACATCAGCAAGGGACTTTAGAAGCATCTAGCCCAATCCTCTCACTTTATGCTTGAATGGGCCAAGACTAAGTTAAGTTAAAACTCGCAAAAGGTCACACTGGGCCAGATTTTGAGTCCATGTTCTCAGGTTCTGAATTGAGGGCTTCCTCCACTCCACCGTGCAGCTGTGGATGGGTGTTATTCTCTAAACCCATTGGAAGGGGCATAGGATCCCAGCGAGAAGGAACCTTAAAAGCTAACTAGACCAAGTTTCTTTATTTTACAGATGAGGAAACTGAGGCCCAAGGAGATGAAACTTATGCAAGATCACATACAGCAGTAAGCTTCACAGGTGGGAGTTGAACCCCCATTCAATGAGTCCAGAGCCAATACTCTTTTCATTGCCCTTTATCAAATTTCATTACCTAAAAGGATTTGGAAGATTTAAGCTGATTTCTTGAGCAGGAAATAAGCCCGATTACCTTGGCTGCCAAAGTCATTCTGTAGAGACAGATGATTTTTTTCTAGCCCACGGAGAAAGAAGCTGTTTTGCCCTCCCTCACCTCCACCTTGAGCCCGTGCTCCTGCAGCTGCTCCCCAGCCACAATTCCTTCTAATTGCTTGGTTAACCAACAGAAAATGGGCTCCATTCCTGTGGCCCAAGGAGAGAGCCTCCAGCCTTCCACCTGGGGCAGGTGAAACAAAGCCATTGTCTTAGCTGCACCTTCACATCTGGCTTTTTCTGCCACACCCCTCCTCTCTTCTCAAACTGGGAAGCTGAGCCCTAACCCATGGAGGAGAGGAAATTTCAAGGGGTTCTGCTGGTTTGAAAATGGAAATTTCTCTAAAGCCTACAGGAAATAATAACTGATTTGTACTAAGTCAATTTTAAAGGTTGCAAAGCACTGTACTTTATTGGAGCCTCACAACAACCCTCTTTTTATCATCTTAATAATTCATATAATTCTACTACTACTACTACAACCACTATTACTACCATTACCACTACTGTTACTAACCACTACCATCACCACTACTACTATTACCACTACCACTAGAACTACCACTACTAGAACTAGTAGTAATAGTAGTGCTACTACTAGTACAGTTGGTACCACTATTAGTACAATTACTTCAACTAGTTTTTAGTAATAGTACTACTACTATACCTACTACTGTACTATTATCATTACAACTGCTACTGTAATCACTACTGTAAAACCAACAACGATTACAACTAATAATACTACTACCACCACTACAATAACAACTACTATTAACCTATTGCTATAACTGATGCTAATATACTAATGGCACTACTACTAATAGCACTATTACTGGTTACAACTAGCACTACTTCCATTAAAACCACTACTACTACAATGTTACCACAAAAACAATTACTACAACAATAACAATCATGTTACAATAACTGTTGCTACTGTTACCACTACACATGAAATACTACAGCTACTACTTCTATTCTCCTAGCACTGCTACCACAATAACTGCTACTGCTACAGCTAGTGCTACAATCAGTATAGCTACCATCACTCCAAGTACAGCAACAATGATACTACTACTACTACCACCACTATTACTATGACAAGAAGTAATAACTGAGCCCTATTGATATAAAGACAGAATCAGTGACTCACTGACAGCAGAATCTCTTGAATTAGTTCCTTTCTGCCTGGGCAAGTTGGAAACCTCTCTGAAATGACAAGTCTCCAACAGGTACCTTGAGAGCCAAAAAGTCCAAGAACTTCTTCTTGAGTTGCACAACTACAAGTGTCCAAGGCAGAATTTAAAACAGCTCTTCTTGGCTCCGAGGTCAGCTCTATCCCCTGGCCAAACTGTGTATCAATGGATGTTTCTCTAATGAATTAAGGTTTTCAAAACAACTTATTTGAGTTAATCTCATTTGGACTCCTTGGGAATTTGAGTATTATTACAGAAAATATGATTTTAAAATATGACACAGTAGGAAGAGTCCTGGATTTGGAGTTACAGCATCTGGGTTTGAAATCCTAACTGCCATTTAAGCCCCGTGTGACAATGAGTAAGTCATTTCCCTTCTCTGGGGTACAGCTTCCTCATCAGTTAAATAAAGGGACCAGACTAGATGATGACCTCCAAGCTCTCATTTTATGGATAAGTTAACTTAGTCTGAGGGAGGACCACACAACAAATAAAAACAGAATTTGAACCCAGTTCTCCCAAATGGTATATCAACCTTGCCATCTCCCATGCCCTGCTGCTTTGTATTATTGTGCCCATTGTGGATGCTACAGCAGGTTTTCTGGGTGGAATCCTAATTGATCTGAGCAGTTTCTGCTTCTCTGGCTGTCTAATCTCCAGACCACACTAATGACAAGCAGAGAGGCAGCCCTCTTTACCTTGCTGGCAGAAGGAAGACAATAGTCAAGAGCTCTGGTGCCTTCTCATCAATGTCGCTGGGCGTTATTAGGCTGATAGGATCAGTCAACTTCCTAAAGACTGAAGGATGAATGGGTGTGGGATTTTTTTCCCCAAAGAGTTGTTTAGAACGACAAGGGAGGCAAATGTTCATAGTCTTTTAAGATGGAAAAAAATGAGAAAGGGGAAACCCTCAACAAGGGATTACTCTTGTGGATTCCCTTCTGATAGCAGAGGGGAATGTGTTCTGAGCATGTTTTTTCCCCCTCTTTCAATATTTGTTTGTGCTGCTCTGAGCCAGGAATTGGGGGGTGAAGAGGAGGAGGGAAGTCAGGAACAAGCCAGTGGGTCCCAGGACTGATGGGGCCACCTGAGGATGATAAACAGATCAGTTACCTATCAAACTTTCAGGACCTTAATTATATACTTTCTATGAGTCATTGTCTGAAATTAGCCAGCACAGGAAACAAAGGGAACTCTGAATTTGGCTGCTGGGGGGCAAAAAATGGGGTCTGACTAAGTCCATCTGTCCATCTTTGCTTGGAAGGAGATGGGAGACTGACCCTGACCTATCATCAGCAACTTGAATTTCAGGACTATTACTTAGTTATATTATGCGTAACACACACACACACACACACACACACACACACACACACAGCTGTCCTGTAAAGCACAAACTTGAAGGTTTCCATTTCTTCTAACTGAGGTTCTCCTACTAGACTAGTTAGGGTTTGTTCATTTCAGGACAGGAAAGCATTGTAAGACATTTTTTATTCATAATCTGGTCCAGATTCACTCTGGAAGCTTCATAGCTTTCTCTTTTTTTTTGGACAATCTCTGTGATTTCATTCCAGTGTTTAAATTCCTGTCAATGACCCATAATTATCCATTACTTAGCATCTTAAGAGAGTTTCTGGGAGCACTAAGTGGCTAGATAACATAGCCATGATCAAATATCTAGTGTATATGTCTTGAACCTAAAACTAATTCCAAGGCTGGCATCCTATGTGTATTATTTTCCACATTTTGTAGATGAGAAAATTGTGTCAGAGAAGTGTCTGATAGTTCTTAAGTATCAGGGAAAGAATTTGAACCTAAATATTTCAGAGTCAGTTCAAAACTTCACCCTATAATTTCCTAACTCAATAAATCCCACAATGCCTCCTGAACATATCAATCATCTCTTTCCTCTACTTGATCTGAAGCTCTGATTCCAGGTTCCTCTTGTTTTCTGATGATGAAAACAGATTCAAAATGCATCTTATTGAATTTTAATTCTTTGCTTGTTTTTTTTAAACTGAATCCCAAAATCTCAGAGCTGGAAATACTCTCAGAGGAATCTGGATCCACTGAGACCTAGAAAGGAACTTTCTCTGATCATTTCCATCTCTAATGATTCATGGTTGTTATAGCCAATGAGCTATATCAGAAGAATTTCATTCATTCCACCATCTTGAGCATAACAATTTCTGTTTATAAAACAATATTTAGAAAAGCTATCACTCGTGATTTGAGACTCATGGATGTACCTTTGTCTTGTACAATCTTGGAAAAGCGCATGTCAAGACCTTTCCAAAAGTGACATGTTTAGAAGGAATCTCATCTTGTAATAACTTCAGTTAAAAGCATAATTAAGAGTTAAATGTTCCCTTTGAAGAAGTACTTTACTTAGGGAAAAAATCCATAACCACAAGTTTACCTGGCATCTCCCACGGCTATCGCTGAAGTCTCAAGTTCCTGCTTGGTTTCTCTCTCTTTCTCTCTCTCTCTCTCTCTCTCTCTCTCTCTCTCTCTCTCTCTCTCTCTCTCTCTCTCTCTCTCTCCCTCCTTCCTTCCCTCCCTCCCCAATATCACCTGCTGTTGGGAATACTTGATAAGTTGAATTTCATCAAATTTTCTTAGAGCATTTTTTTGATGGGGATAACAACAAAGAAAGATGGACAAATTGAATATTTACTGCAGGGATTCTCAAGTGTGCCCTTCAAAATAGAATGAACATTTTCTTATTTTTTTTTATTTGGGGAAAAAATTTGGAGTGGACAAAACAATAGAAATCTCTCACCCTTCCAATAGCTAATCATCTTCTAGTCTCACTGATTTATTTCCTCTTTGCAGTTATTTGGGTGGAGGCTTTCTGGGGCTCTGAAAGATCCCACCTTAAGATCAACTTCAGTATATAGTATAGGAAATATCAGCTTCCTACTTCCCCGTGCAAGGCAAAGGAATAACACTGAAAATAATCATATAGATTGTTCTTAGCAAGTGGGACGTATACAATTACCTATGGATTGGCATTCAGAGAGTGCTTTAATCACCACAGAGTGGTTTGTATACATCTATTATTGGAGTCTTCCAGCATTCCTTGGGAGGTAAGGTACTACTCCTCCCCCCTCCAAGATTTAGACACTATTTTTATAGATGAGCAAATGGAGGCATATAGACAGAAAATGAGTCATGATCACACAACTAATAAAAGATTAAATAAGGTATTTTATCAAGGAGTCCAAACTTCAGAAAAAATAAAGGTTCTATACTAATCAATAAAAACACACAATTGCAGGATTGAAAGGGTACACAAATAATACAATGCTAACATTTTCTGGGATGGAAGCAATGTGCTTTGGAATGCTGGCTCATCTAGACCCTTACTAAGTGAATGAGTTTCCACAAATTATTTTCTTTAGAGTCTTAATCTTCCTCAACTCTAAGATGGAGATAAAAATGCTTGCCTTGAGTGTCTTTTATATTGTTGGGAGAAAAGCCCTTGATAAGCTTTAAAACACTAGAGAAATGAAAAATATGTGATCATTACTTTCCTTGAAAATCTTGACCTTTTGTTCTTCCAGATAAACTGTTATTTTTTTTTCTGGCTCTGTAAAATAATTTCTTGGAAGTTTTATTGGTATGGCACTGAATAAATAGATTAATTTAGGTAGAATTGTCATTTTTATTATATTAATTCAATTTACCCATGAGTACTTGTTATTCTTCCAGTCTATGATGTGATCAAAGGAAAAACTGGTCCATATAGTAATGAATTGTAGAATGCTCTCTTTTTCACTGGACTTTGTCCAGTCAGTCCTCCATTTCCTGTTTTCCCTTCTTTTTCTTCCTTTTTTCATCCCTTTCTTCTTCTCCTTTTTCCTCTTTTTCTTCCTTTTCCTCTTTTTCTTCCCCTTCATATTTTTCTTTTCTTTCTCCTTATTCCTCTTCTTCCTGGTTTTCTTCCTTTTCTTTCTCTGCTTCTTGTTTTTATTTCCTTCCTTTTTCTCTTTTTTCCCCATTTTTGTTTCTCTTCCTCTTCCTGTTTTTCTTACTCTTCCGTTTTATTCCTTCTCCTCTTCTGATTCATCTTTTTCATCCTCCTAACAGACCATGCTATACATCAGCCATCTAAGTTCTCATGCCTCAAATGCTCAAAGCTGCTTCTTTCCTCCCAGATGTCTGTTATCTAAATGAACTCTCATTGTGGACTTCTTCTTCTTCCTGAACCTCCATGTGACTCAGTAGATCCTTATAGAAGTCTGAGTGCAGAATATTTGGGGTGGGCTACTGAAATGGGATGCTTTTTCTGAGTGCTCATGAGTATTTCCAGGACCGGCTCCCTTGTACCTTCGGGCTGGGGCTACGTGAGGATACATTTCCCATCTGGTTCACTGATCAGGAAAGAACACCTGTTCTCTTTCTAGGGCATCTATACTGACAAAGGCCTTCTGGCACTGAACCCAAGAAAACTACTCTCCTCTTCACACCAGGCTTTTCTTTCCCAGTAAGCCAAGCCAGGGATAAGGATGGTGTGCCCCGCCATGGTCTAAAGGAATAACTCATTCAAACAACCCCAATAAACTCCCATTAAAAATGTCTTCCTGAAGCAGACGAGACTTCTGAACAGGGATGCCGCCCAAGTCTGTCATCAGGCCAAGCAGTATGCTAGTAAAATTCCTCGTGAGCAGGATTTTTTTTTAATGATCTTACTTTCCTTTTGTCTGCCTACAAGGCATCTCTACAACTTAAACGGCCTTTAGTTGCTTTTACTGTTTTTATCAGATTGGCACAGGTAGGCTTTTGAAAAAAAAAAACTAACAATGAACAAGAAAACTTAGCCACCAGCTCTTGGGGAAAGGTATTAATAAATCATCGGCAGCCAATGGGCTGGAAAATAATTGGTTGGATCATACAAGGGCTAAGCAATCTTGAATTTGCAGATACAGTTCCTAGCAGCTGTTCGAGGAAAAATTCACATTGTTTTGACAACTAATAATCCTTGAGTTCACTGCAAGGCCCATAAAGAAATCCATATTTTGAGCCAGGCAAAGTTCTAACTTTTAACTTAACAGAGATGATCTAGTAGATGAGAGGCAAAAGAAATATAAATTCACCTTCTCCCCTTCTATCCATTCTGAGTTAATTCTTCCCTCTCCTCACTTGTCATTTCGTCATTTTTAGGCCCCTGCCATACCGACCAGCTCAGCAGCTCGAAGGCCCACATAAAAACATATTAAACAGAGTCGGCCGCAGGGAGATTTGGTCCCAAATAAGAAGCTTTAATTAATTTTAAATGGTGCTTTTCAGAGTGTCAAAAGCTCAGTCCAGTGAAGTGGAAAAGGAGGTTGGAATGGCCACAGCCTGGCAACCCAGCTAATCTGGGCACTCCTGAGCGAGCTCGTTTGGGAGGCTGACATCAGTGCATCGGTATGTGGAGGTGGAGCTCATGGGGACAAGCAAAATAGCAACGGGAGACCGGGCAACCCTCAGGAGCCTAGAGAGTCCTGGGAGTCCAGCTGTATTAAGGGGCCATTGGAGTTTCCCTGTTATTTGTCTACTCGGGGAGGATTAGGACTTCCGCTGGGCTGTGCTCATCCTCGCTGAGAATTTCAATTCGGTGTGGGCACCAGCAGGAGTGTTGAGGTTCATTAGAAATGTTCCCCCAAGAGACCCAGGTTGACTCTTCAATTCATTAAAAAAAAGGGAATGGATGGGTTTGTGATTTCTTCTGGAGGTCAAAGTTGGGTGGTGGGTGTTTACTTTGTTGGCTAATTGGTCTTTCTCCTAAAAATTTAGTTTTTTACATACTAAGAAAAGAAAATTAAAGCAATGTTTGCTTGAGTAGGGGGATATCACTTTAGAAATATCTGAATTATTTCAAATAAAAATTTAAATGTTCATATGAGCTGCTTTTAAAAAAAAAACTCCAACCGAATCACTGTGAGATCACAATGCCCAAGTAGAAACCATCATTAATGGTACTTTTTCAATCCAGAAGCTGACATTACACAAAATCATAATTTTGGAACTGGAAGTTTTAGAGATTGTATTATTTGAACATGTCATTTTACAAATAAAGGAAAACCATGAACCAGGGGATCATTGAATGGGAAAGCTAGAAAGGACTTTAGAAACCATCTTTTTAAAACATTTCCCTTTACAGATTAAAAAAGAAAAGAAAAGAAAAATAGAAACCTCAACCCTAGAGAACCAGAGCACCTCCTTAAAATTGGAAGAAATCTTGGAGACCATCTACCTACCAGGAGTCATCTACACCAGAACCATATCATTACCTTATTTAACAGATGAGGAAACACAGACATAAAAAGGGGAAGCCCAGTGTTATATTGTGGGGCACCTGAATTCTTGTCTATTAAACCATGTGTCTTGTTTCCCATGATCCCATGCTGCTTCTCAATTCAAGAATTTTACTAATATATTATCATACACAAATGCAACATGTGTTAGTATTCCTTAATCTGAATTTTGACCATTGTTAGCTCTTACTTAACATAAGGGATATGAGCACACAGTACTTGTATAATAAATAATATAAATTATGATTATATAGGCAATGTGGCAAAGCATGTCAATCGGAAGGCTTACTTTGAAATCAGGAAGACTTGGATTCAAATTCTGCACCTCACACATACTAATGGTGCCATCATGGACAAATCATTTGGACTCTCAATAATACAGGTAATTATGTATGGCCAAAAGTTAGAGACCAGCTGCATCCTGCATCAGTGAGAGAAATGTCCATGTCAGAAGTTACCCATTCAGATAAAAGCAAAGGTTCTAGATTTTTTAAAAAAAACTTTTTTTTAAAGGGAAGAACAAATTATGATTACTAGTTTTTATTGTATGTATATGAGTCAAGAACAATGTGGACCATATTTCCCCTTTTGCTTTTTATTCTTTCACATTCTTCATTTCTTCATTCAACTAATATTTACAAAATACCTGCTGTGTGCAAAGCTTATATATGTGACATGGCCATGGAAGAAAATGCTAGTTACAGATTCATAGCAAGTTCCTGAAATAACCAGACATCTCTTAAAGAGAGTAAGAGGAGTCTTATATCCTCTCATTCCTACCTTTCTTTCATAGGCATTTACATTTACAGTGACTCATATTACTATGGTAGTCTTTTCTTCATTTAATTTTTGTGCTTTGGGATCCAAGAGCTCTTTCAGCATCCGCAGACTATTTTCAGTGATGGACTCTTCCACAGAAAGAAGGCATACAAATGTTTTCATATACTTGTACGTCTGTATTCAGAAAAGTGAAATCCAAACAAATTCCCTCGATCAGGATTTCTAGATACCAGGTTAAAATTATTTCAAGGCATTTTTTTTCCTTATAGTCTCCTTGAATTGTCATTTGTAGTCCCAGGCCAAATCAAGAGAAAAGGGTGGGAGTGGCTGCAGTTCCCCTTTATTAGATTATTTTGAAAAATCAATCAATCAGCAAGCATGTATTAAGTGTCTATTATGTGCCAAACACAATATGGGCTAAATGCTGGAAATACAAGTACAAAGAAGGAAGCGATCCCTATTTGCAAGGAGCTTGCATTCTTGGGAGTTTGGGGGGGCCTGTGATAACAAGTACATATAACAATAAATCTAACAGAAATATAAAGTACAAAGTATACAAGATTGTTCCGAAAGGAGGGTCCTCATAAGGGTCTGGATATCTCATATTTAGCATGACTTTTGAAGACTTATGAACCTGGAGGTAAAAATACTGACTCCAGTTAGCTCAAACAATTCCTATAAACTTTTTATGAAGACAACCAAGTCGCTCTAAAAGAATGGATGTCGCATATGAAGAAAGACCTTCTCAAGACTTCTTCAATTTTTTTCTTGGTAAGGTAGAGAGGTAGCGTTGCCGGCTGATTGATTTTTTCCCCCTTAAAGCAATCAAATGCTTTCATGTTATCCCTTTCCCTATCTTGAACCTAGTAGAAATGTGCTATGTTAAAAGAGATTTGCTGTTTTTTTTCCCTTCCTATTCTCTTCCTGTGATAAACCAAGCACCAAAGGTAGTGAATTATTCCATGCCTTTAAGTAATGATAAAGGGACAGACAGCAAGAAGATTGCTTATCTTATTTTCTTTTGAGTTCCTACTGGAAAAAAAGTCTACAACATTCCATTTCTGCAGGTGTGTGGGGACTGAGGTTTATTTTTTATTTTTTTTATTTTATTTTTTTAAGGATTTCGGTTCAGATGCAATGACTCGGACAAAACTGTCGGAGAATAGTGTGTTCTTGGCACGTGGGAAGTACGCCACTACCAAACATTAGGAAAACTGAATCAATTGAAAGTATAAATAGATATCTGCTTTTGCCCATCTGCACAGCTCCAATGCATATAATGTATTAATTAAAACTTTTCACACAAAGAAAAATGAGGCTTAAACAACCAATCTGAAAACAGTCTTTTTTAACATGTCAGGAATGTACTGTACGAAAATGTCTTCCTTAACAACTTAATAAGTAAGTAAGTTCACAATGTAGCAGGTAGTGAGGAGATCTCCCGAGCCCAGAAAAGAGTTGAGGGAGCTTGGCGATGGGGAGGGGGAGAGACAGAAGAAAAAGAGAGATGGAAGAGAGAGAGATAATACACAAACTCATATGTAGAAGGAGGAAATCGGTAACTTTGTACACACTTTTAATCATTGCCGAGAAAGGGATAAATCACTTTTGTTAGTCGAATATAAGTTCAACAGCAAGAGAGTAAAGGTTAAGAATCCCACTTTCAGTCCTGATGTCAAATGAGAAGGCTATTCTCCCATCAACACACAGAGGATTTGCCCACGATAATGAGAGTTACACAAGCAAATCCTGCGGGCATCAGTGAGAAAATAAACTCAAGCGGCCATATTTGAACTCTATTTTTCAAGGGCTTCTGCGTCTCAAAAGGACTGTATGTGGGGTTTTAAAAAATAACCAACTGTGATTCTTATTTCTATATATCTCAGGTTACTCATAGATGAACATTTAATGTCTACAGGTACCTAGGGTGACATGCACGCTCAGGCAAGAATCACTGAAGATAATATTATTATTATTTATTCAAGAGAGGAAAATCTCCCTCTAACTTTGTTTTTTTAGTGGCTGTGATGTTCGGAAAATACAGTTCTATGGAAAACCTCTCTGAGCAGTGATTTAAAAGTCTGGACAAACTCAAGAGGCCCCATTCAGAGGGAATGCCCTTTCCTATTTTCCTTTTAGCCAGACATCCCTCCCCACTCTGCTCCCCATCTTCCTCAGAGGAGCCGACTCTAAAGATACATACGAAACACTGGGTACATTTTTAATCCCCAACTTTCATTTTTAATATGGAAATCCACTTGAGGGAAATGAGGTTTTCTAAGAAGCGTCCCTATTTCCTCATAACAGTCTCAGCACCTGCTAAATCTCATATAAATTACAAAACAAACAAATGATTCATCTTCATCTGAGAGCACACTAAAGATTTTAATACACAGAGCCTGGAAAAAAAAAACCATTGTTTTCCAAAGATTGAGACAAGGAGGGTGCGGGAAAGGAGGGCAAGGCTGTCCTGGGAGCTGAGACCAAAATGTCCACATGAGTATATTGGATATCATACCATAATCTTTAAAGAGATGGGGAACAGAAAGCCAATGAACACGGGCTCTATTAGATTATTTCAGCCCTTTCCAATCTGTTTGCTTCTTCCAATAACAACTTGTTGATGGGAAGTTCTTTGTAAGAAATGTCCCCCCCCCAAAAAAAAAACCCCCAACAATGGAGAACGTCAGATTTAATAAAGTATCTCCGAAAAGTCTTAAAATGACACCCAACCTCCGAAGGGAAAACCAAATTTGCTTTTTTCTGAAGGGAATTTGTGTTTGTCAGGAAGGGCTCCCAGGGTCTTTGTCTCGAGGCCTTGATGTGTGACCAGTAGCCCAGAGGCTGCCCTTCACCCCTGGCCTTATTCTGCCAGGGCTCTGCCCACCCACACGGACACGGCAGGGGGAAGGGTTTCAGAGGAGGCAGAATCAAAAGCGGAGGGACGAGGAGGGGAAAAAAAAGTGCTTTTCAGGGTCTGATGTGTGGGAATCAAATGAGAGGCCTAGCTCAAATCCGGTCGCCAGGCAACCATAGTGATATGCTGAGGGAATATCATTAAAGTTGGGAAGTAAGCAGGCTCTCTGAATTAGTAAACCTGCCCACAGTGCAGGGGATGGAGGGGATGCGCCCCAACTCCACCGGCTCCCCAGCACAGGCTGGGGAGGAGGGGGGCTTGGTGAGGCTGGAGGGGGGCAGAATATGGGGCAGAGAGAGGGAGAGAGAGGGAGAAAGCAGCTGATTTGTGGAGTTTTCATTTAAAAAAAACTGCCAAGACAATGGCTGTCCAGACATGGAGTTGTGGTGAAATATGGTAGATGCCACGGCTGCAGCTGGCTCCCTGACACAAGATTAATAAGGTGCCGTCTCCTAGCCGACCAGAACCTAGTGGGAACTATCCAGCACTGGGAGCTTGAATTGTGGGTAACAGCCTTCCTGCAAGCTGGCCTAGTTTATGGCTCTGTTTTTTCCAGCTCTCCCAAAGTGCAGCGAACATCTGTGACTCTAATGAGGTCATCATCGAGGGTGTCCAGAGAGCCGGGCCCTGAGAACCAACCTCCACCGCCTTGGCCTGGATGGAGAGGATGAGGGCTGTGGGGAAGCCGGGCTGGCACTGGGGAGGGAGGGAAGGAAGCCCAGCGAGAACTTGGGGCTTGCTTTTTGTTGTTTTTTTTTTTGTCCTGTGAGAAAGAGCAGGCAGGAGAGAAAGAAAAAGGAAGACAAGATGGAGAAGGGAGAGGGAAACAGAGGATGAGAGAGAGGAGGGGAAAGGGGGAGGCAGGGAGACAGAAAAGGAGGAAGGGAGGAAGGGGAGAAGGGCTCAGCATTGGCAGTGTACGAGGGAGCCTAGATAGGATGGTACTCTATGTGAGAGATAAATAGGCCATGTTGGTGAATATTATCATGGACAGGAACAGGGAGAGCTCACTGAGGCTTTCCTTCTTGAAAAGTTGAATGAAACTGAATTGCCAAATGCTGAAAACTGCCACAGTTTGGTGGAAAAGGCTCTGGGATGGGTCTACAAGATGACTTCCAGCATGGCTGGGTCCAAGAACAATCTGTGAGCAATGTGGAAAGCAGTGTGATAGGGTGTGCTGTTTACGAGTGACATGATCATGGCGGCTTTGGAAAGCAAGTTCAGCTTTCCCCCAAGGTCCATTTGTCTGATATGCCAGACAAAAAAAAATCAAGGAAAAAGAACATAATCTAGATCCCCATGTTCCCCCATTCTTCCCTTCCCTGCTTCCCAAGGATCTTTCTAGTATTCATGGTCATTGAATGCATGGGAATAGCCCCGTCCTAGGAGAGGACCCTTCTTTCTCTCTCTCTCTCTCTCTCTCTCTCTCTCTCTCTCTCTCTCTCTCTCTCTCTCTCTTTAAATAATTATAACTTTTTATTGAACGAGCCCATGCCTGGGTAATTTTTTACAACATTATCCCTTGCACTCATTTCTGTTCTGACTTTTCCCCTCCCTCCCTCCACCTCCTCCCTCAGATGGCAAGCAGTCCTATACATGTTAAATAGGATACAGTATATCCTAGATACAATATATCTGTGCGGAACTGAACGGTTCTCTTGTTGCCCAGGGGGAATTGTATTCAGAACGTAAAAATAACCCGGGAAGAAAAACAAAAGTGCAAACAGTTTACATTTATTTCCCTGTGTTCTTTCTTTGGGTGTAGCTGCTTCTGGAGGACCCTTCTCTTTGGTTGGTGAGCATGACTAGAGAGAGGTGAGATTCTGCCATTATTTCTAGGGGATTTTTGGTCACCTGCTCCTTCATTCAAAAGCATTAAAGTATCTAGGCACCAGATGCTGGAAAGTCAAAGGTGCAGCTGGCCCTTCCCTCAGGAAGCTTACATTTTATTCTTCCATTTAGAAACACTGGAACGGAGTATCACCTGTGACATTCATGAAAATAAAGAAAAGTGTTATTCCCCCAAATCAGGACCAAAATAAAGAGGGAGAAGGAAAGATGGGAGGCTGAATCTATAGCTTAACTCGAGCATCCTTTAGTATTTTTCAGGGATACAACATCAAGCTGCACAGAAAAGATTTGTAAAATACTTCATATATATTATCCCACTAGAGCTTCATAAGAACCCTGAGGTAAGCATTATTTACATTTTACAGATGAGGAAACTGAGGTCAAAGGAGTTTTCCAAAATAGGGTCATACAGCTAAGACATCTGAGGCAAGAGTTTTCCTTACTACAAAATTAACCCTAAATTATTATTATTATAGGTAGGAGCATGAAGGCATCATAGTACCTCCAAATTTAGCATGTTCTTGACCTCCCAGTCTGTACTACTTTTTTGGGAGTGGACTTTGGAATATACTGGACTATGGAATAAGAAGGTTTTGGTCTGGATCTTGGCTCCAACTCTTGCTACTTAATGGATCCAAAGAGAAGTTGTGTTGTTTTTCTGAGCTTCAATTTATTCATCTGCATTGTGGGGACAGTAATCGGCATGGTGATTTCTTCATACAGAAGAAAATAAGATCAAGAGAAACTAAAGTCATGGAGTTAGTTAGAACTGATTTGTCGACAAGAAGGTGAGTTTCTTGCTACTCATTATAGTGAGTAGCATATAGTGATCTGATTATATACTATATACATGTGTACATCTATAAATATATATATGGCATTCTAGGCCAGGAAACAATGGTGTGGATTTAGTTAGGGCTCACCACAAAGCTTTACCAAAACCTTGTTCAGGATTCCCAATCATCCTTCCTCATTCATTTGTCCAGTTCTTCCTGGGAACCATTGAATAATTTATGGGAAGTTGGATTTCAAAGATGCAGATCCAAGAATCTGGGCAACAACAGGATAATGGCAAGCAAGCAAGGGAAAAGAATCGTTCCTTTGGGGTGTGGTAGGTCTGACTTCTAATCTTGCCTCTGATATTTTCTAACAGACCACTATGCTGTCTGAGCCCATTTCCTTATTCATAAGGAAAAGGAATGATTCTTGGAGTACCTGCTTAAGGCATTATTTAAATGTTGGATATTATTATTGTTATCTTTGATCACAGACTTAGATCAATCTATTAGTCATTACCCATGGCTTTTTTAAGTTCTTGGGATCACAAATCTAATGTAAGAAAAGACTTTGAAGCTCATCTAGTCCAAACTTCTCATTCTATAGATATCAGACAGTCAACAAATATTTATTATAAAGTGCTAGACACTCTGATAACCACCAAGGATAAGAAGAAATGCAATAACACATTCTCTGATCTCAAGGAGCTCACAATCTAAATGGAGAAAGAACACATAAATAGGTACATATAAAATACACAGAGTAGAAAAAAGCAGTCGGAACTTAGAAGAGGGTGAGGGATGAGAAGGATGAGAAAGTTCTCACAAGGAAGGTGGGGATTTGAATTGAGTAAAAGAAAGTAGAGACACTAGAAGGCAGTTGGGAAGAGGAAGAGCATTCCAGATATTTCAATTCACCTAATTTAAAGGCACAGAAATGGGGTGTAATGAGTTCAGTGTACATGGATGACAGAATGTGTGCTGGGAACAAAGTGTAAAATTGGAAAGGTAAAAAGGGAAGAGGTTATCAAAGGGGATAAGTGCCAAACAGGAGATGATATGTCATCTGGAGGCAACAGGGAGCCACTGGAGTTTCTTGAAGAATAGGGGTGACATGGACAGTCTATAGCTTAGGAAAATCACCAGGATAGCTAGGTGAAGGATGGACTGGAGAAGAATGAAATTTAAGTCAGAGAAGCCATGAGAAGTATATTCAGATGATATAAGCCTGAGGTGAAAGGGACCTGCTATGGGGAATAATTATGTGAGGAGAGAAAAGTAGATATCTGAGAGCTGTTTTGAAGGTGGAAATGATAGGATATGGGCACAGACTGAATAACGGGGCTCAGTGAGACTGAGTACTCAAGAATGATATTATGGTTTTAAATCTGGGTGAATGAAAGCATGGTGATGCTCTTAATAGCAATAGGAGCATTCAGAAAAGGAGATGGTAATGAACTGGAGAACTGAAGAGATTTGTCTAAAATCACTCAGGGAGTATGGTGAAAATACAGGATTTGAACCCAAGATCTCAGATTCCAAATCTCAGGCATTTCATACTACATCACACTCTACCCCAAAGTTATATTTGACAGAATGAGGCAATCACTGAAGAACAGCAATGGTGTTTCCAAACCCTAATTATCACTATTACTGTTGTTTTTTAGGAATAATACTTTTCATTTATAGATCATGAGTATTTACAAAGTACTTTTTGCACAGCAACCCTATAGGGTAGATAGTGTAAGCATTATTGTTTTTCATTTTCCATTTGAGAAAGTCAGAGCTGAAGCAACTGATCCAAAGTTATAGTTGGAGGTAACTGGACTGGCTTTGAACTTAAGTCTTCCAGTTGCAAGTCCAGTGTTCTTTTCTCTATATACACTGTCTATTTCTTTCAGGAAAAGGACTTCATTCATTCTGCTTTCCACCCAAATGGACTACCTTTTTTTTTTGTCATCCTGCCATCTCCATCTCCTCAAGGAGGATGGGAAAGCCATTTGTTAAGCTCAGAATGCATTTCATTTGTATTGTGGTTGTAGATATGTTTGCTGATGGACAGAAGAGTATGTTGGTCTTGGAGTGATGAAGACCAGGATTCACTTCAGACAATGGCTAGCTTTGTTATTAAAGGCAAGTTACTTAACATCTCTAAGACTAAGATTGTTTTTAGAGATTTCCCATGATTTAAAGACATACAATGTTATAGAATGATTGGAGATAAAATTTCCCACATCAGTGAGATCACAGATCCAAGATGCATTGATGTGTATGTATCTCAGATTCCCAGTTAGAATGGGAGCTCCTGGCTGTCAGTATAGTAAGGAGAATAATACCATGCAAAGCACAGAGTGAGATAAAAGGAGACGGAAACTGATTCACTCAAATTATTGTAGAAGTGGTAGTAAATACCTATGTACACTGTGCAGAGGAGAGACTCAATGAAATAGGAAGGCATGGGTCAGCTTAATCAATTAATTAATCAATACATACTCATGGTCTCTAGTGATACAATGATTTAAATGAAACAATTCCTGCCCTCCAGGTGATTGTGTTCTACTGGGGAGATGGGGGGGAGAGAAGAACATACATTTATACAGATATATACAAACCAGGGCCATGAGCCATGCTGTTCTTGAGAGCACACACGGCAGGCATCAGAACTGGGAAGAAAGCAACAAAGAAAGCTGGGATCAGATCAGTCCTCTTGCTTCCTGTCTGAATTGAATTCATTCTTCATTTTTTCACTAAAAAAATCTGTTTTAAATACTATGTTTCAGGAACTATGCTTGGTGCTGACAGTACAGATATGAACACAAAATAAGTCCTGCCCTTAGTGAGTTCCCATTCTATAAGGGGGATATGAAACCTTCAAGAAAAGTAAGTGCAGAATAAACCTAAAAGAAAGAAGTGATTTGGGAAGAGGGGCACAAACAAATCAAAGAATAAGAAGTATTTGGAAGAGTGGAAAGGAAGGGGAGATGCAGAGAAAATTATTGAGAGAGACAGATAAAGACAGATAATAATAATTATTAGTATTTATGATATGGACTTTAACTTGGTTCAGTTGTCCCCATTATAAGGATATAATAAAATAAGCCCATCCTGTCTCATTTGCATAGAATAATGAAAAGTTGGGGTTCACTTGGCTTTCTAATCCATCCTGCCTCCTTTGCCCAGACAGTTTCAACATGGCATTCCTCATTTTTTTTTATCAGGGAATGGGATTTGGTGGCCAGAAAAAAATTCTAGGGTTTGAATTTAATTCATTTTTGTAGTCCCACTATTTAGAACACCTCACACGCTGAGTAGGTGCTGAGTAATGCTTGTTGGTTTGGATCTTTGACAAACCTGAGATGGTTTGAGTTGTTTCTATGATGCTGTTGATGGACATGTGTCTTTTTGAATTATCCCTGCTGACTTTTGTTTCTGAGTGGAGAAAAAGGCCAATTTCAGTGACCAATGTCAAATAGTGCCATGTGACCAATAGGATGTCCTTTCAATTGTGGTTTGTGCTAAATATTATAAATTGTCTTTTTATCTTGAACCTAAGTACAGGAAACTCATGATATGAAAACTTCTTCTCTTGATAAGAAATAGCAACTGTCATTTATAACCTTAGACAATTGCTGAGGGACACTAAAGAGTTAAGTGATTGGTATGTGTCACAGACTGAACTTAAACCAAGGTATTCTAATTCCAAGGGCAGTCCTCTGTCCACTTCAACATGCTGCTTTGCTAAATAATAACAACTGACATTTATCAAATAATGTTAGAGAGTCACTATAGATAGTATGATGTTCACTCTACAGATTTAATAAAACAGGATCAGAGAGGCTGAGGGACTTGCTCAGCCATGATCAAACAGCCAAGAAGTGTCCAAGGCAGGATTTGATTTCTGGCATCCCTGACTCTGGGTCTAGTAGATAATTTTCTATTCTACTGTTTCTGAAATGACAAAGGAAGCTCTTGCTATCATTATTTCTGCTCAAGTGTTTCTTCATATAGTTGTCATAGTCTGAGCTAGAGAGTATATATCTCTATCTCTATCTCTATCTCTATCTATATCCATTCCTCAGAAATGTCAGAGAAAAAGATTTTGGAGTTAATGACTTAATGTGACTCAAAAAGTCACTGGGGCTTCCTAAAAGAAGTTTAGTGTTCAAAACAAGAAAGATGAGAATCTACCTTTGCCCCTTTGGTTTTGGTTCCAGCTCTTAGGAAGGACATAAATAAACTAGAGCATGTCCAAAGCAGGGTAAGCAGGATGCTGAAGGGCTTCACATCATGCAACAAAATGATTCTTTGAAGGAACTGGAATTATTTATTCTGGAGAAGAGAATCTTAACAGGGACATGCTAGCTGCCTTTCACTTTTTGAATGGAGATTAGCCCAAGATGCAAAGAGACAAATTTCAACTTGAGATCAGGAAAATCGTCCTAATAATTGAAGCTGTCCAAAAGTGGAACAGATTGTCTGGTTGCTTCTCCTTTACTCTAAATCACCAAGCAAATGGTTAGTTGAGTGTCCCAGCCACTGGGCTTAGCACTGAGAATATTGATGACATGATCTCTCTTCTTAAAGAAGTGATGTCATTCTTCTGGGGGAAGACAACAAATAAGCATATAGGAAGAGAATAAGCAAGTAAAACTAAAGTAATTAATACAAGGTAATTTGGAAAGGAAGATGGGAAGACAAATGAAGTCAAGAGTCCTGACAGAGAATTTCTCACCAGATTATCAGAAAGCAGTCACTCTGTTCTTAATTAGATGGATCCTCAATAAATAGTAATAGGTTAGCTCCAGAGTCATAAGTCAACTTCTTTCACTTGCTAGGAACCATCAGAGTTTATACTGCATATAGAGAGCCTTGATGGATCCTTCATGACCTCCAAGACATGATGAAGCACTAAAATAACATTTTTTTGGTGACCATCGATAATAGAAAACCCCAAGGGATATGAAAAAGTAGAGACAATTAGTCCTCATAAGGATCACAGAGTCAAAGCTAGGAGGTACCTGAGAGGGTTTTTGGTCTAATTTTGTCACTTTACAGATTAGGAAACTGACACATAGAGGAAGAGACTTTATAATAACAAATGATGCCTTTTTCTTCAATAAATTAAGTACTAAATATTATTATTCAAATGACCCTCAGTGATCATATCCTTTAGTAATGATCTGTTAGTAATAATTACAAATAACTTTTTATTGGAAGTCCGTTTATTTTAACTTCTAATCCAATACCATTTTTACTAGATTATGAAACTTGGAGGAGTGAAGGAAGGAGAAAAGTGTGACAAAATGGATAAAGGTATGAACTGGGTTTAGGTCCTAACACTGTCTTGTACTAGCAGTGCCACCATAGGTGTACCAGATAACGCTGTAAGATTACAGACAGATTATTAATCTCTACTTATGGAAGAATTTCTCATACTGGGAGGTTCTGATATGAATGAAATTATAGGTTTGGAGCACTCTATGTCTTCACTCACACACAGAGATAGATAAATAGAAATAGAAATAGAAATATATATATATATATATATGTGTGTGTGTGTGATGTCACTAAATTTAGAAGAAATAGTAGCATCAAAGAGAGCACTAAAGGTGTCGAAATAAAGACCAATGGTGATCTGTATTAAGGGTATTTCCATAGGCTCCAGGTAAAGCACATTTCAAATCCTGATGGCTCCTGAAAACTGGAAGCAACCCCTGATTTTCTGATCAGTTGGAAGGGTGGATAAATAGTATGGAACTCAAATATTGGTGTGAGAGTATTTTTCATAATGCATTAGTTATGTTTTCCAAGGTGTTTTTCATGGTTATAATTTTATCTCCTAGAATAAGTGAGTTTTGAGCCAGAATCCTGAGGCTTCATTTTGTTGTTACCTAGAGAGGATGAATTAGGAGGCTATGCATTTATTACTCTTTGAAGTTATAATAAGTACTTAATAAGTATGGGAGACCAAGATAGAAAGAAATATTATCTATTGGAGGCAGAGAGAAAATGGAGTAAGTATGAAATGTGTCTCTTAAAAATATATTATCTCTTGTTTTTATATTCAGCAAGGCTTTGTTGACTCCTCTCCACTATTGGAACTAAGAAATTTTTAAATATTCTAAAACTTTCTTGTACTTTGGAGATCAAATCAAGCTATCTATGCTGGATATCTTCCTGCTATTCAAACTGCCACAATACTTTCTGGACTACCAGACTCCCTAAAACCATGGCCCAGGGAATTAATTCATTTTTGAAACTTTGGTCTTCATTGCTGAATCAGGGTAAATTTATATCTTGCCACTGGACCCAAATGGCTCTGGAGGGGAAAGTGAGGCAGATGACCTTGCACAGCCCTCCTCACTAAAACCCAATTCACTTGCATATCATGGTATCACCTCCCTGATGTCATGGTCCTCTTTGAGAATGAAGGACAAAACAACAATATATAAGCTACTATATTCTGTCAACCCCAGAGGAAGCCATGTTTATACACACACACACACACACACACACACACACACACACACACATTCTTCTCCTCCTTCTTGCTCTAGAAACTGTTAACAAGTCAATCAAGACTACATTGACTCTGGAAAGGATTTGTCAGTCAATTGTCTATTGGTTTCATTCATCACCCCTATGACTTCTTAGAGCAAAACATTCTTCCCTATGTGTTCTGTCTTTGTCTTTTTGATTGTAAGATCCTTGAGGGTACTATCTTGGTTTTTTTTTTTTTTAATTTATGTGCTCACAACTTGGTAGAGTTCCTAGCATATAATATATATTTTTCATTAATTTATTCAAAGCAGGTACTGAATTGACTCATTTCCTATTCCCCATATACTACATTCTATCTCCCATTTACAATCATTTTCATAGACTATCTCCAATGCCTGGAATGAATTCCCTTCTTAAAATTCCTACATTCGAGTCCCAGCTCAGGTGTTATTTCTTTTATGATACCTTTCTTGATCCCCAATGGTTGCTGTAGCTTTCACTGGAATTTACTTTTCATATATATTACATTTCTTTATCTGTATACACACTATTTTCCATCAATTGAAAATAATCTCATAAGCTCCTTCCTTGAGGATGGAATTTTTTTCCCCAAGTACCTAGCACAATGCCTGGTACAGTGCTTACATATATACTTATTAACCTCCTAGATCATATGAGATAAAAGAGTACTTTGCAAACCTTAAAGCACTATCTAAATGTTTGTTATAATTGGTATTGTATTATTACACTTTTTAAAAATACCAGCAACAAAATAGGATAATTATAAACACTGGCAAAAAATGAAAGCTATTTCATCCTTGCTGCAGAAGTGATGGTTTACTTAGAAAATCCTAGAGAATCAGCAAAGATAATGATTAAGACAAGTAATAACAGGGATAAATTAACAAGAAGCAAAACAAATCCACGATATAATTAGCATTTCTCTATATACTAGGACAGACTCAAAATGAGTAAGCAATTTGAATATAAAAAAGATTACACTATAAAAAATTAGAAGAAAATGATGTAAATACCTTTCATAATTATAGCTAAGAATAATTTTTTTTAACCAAACAAGTTAGAGGCTAGTACAAAAAGATAAGATATCTTTTTATTATGTGCATTTGAAAAACTTATAGGAACAAAACTAATGCATTTAGGAGGAGAAAGGAAGCTCTAGACTCAGAAAGTGTCACTTTGAATCAAATATCTCTAAAAGCCAATAACTAAGATACACAGCAAATTCAAGATATACAAAACCAAGAATCATTCATTCTCTAAGGAACAAATGGTCAACATATATGAAAAGGAAGAATTACAAATCATTGACATGAAATAGTGATTCAAATCCTCATATAGTGACAAACTATGAAAAGCAATCCAAAATATTTAATACATTACTGGTAGAGCTAAGAATTACTTTGATCACCCTGAAAAAATTTCTATTATATTAAAAGCTAATTATATATGTGTTTTTGTGTATAAATATGCATATATACATGTATGGGTATATTTCTAGACACATTCACATACACACAAGACACACACACGTGCAGATACACACATGTATATATAGCACATACATACACACATGTATACTAAAATGCCCCTACTCTGATGCACACATCCCATTGCTACTCATCTGCCATAAGGACACGAAAAACAGAAAGGCCACATACCTGTTTAAATATTCTAAGCAATATTTTCTTTTCGGTAGTATCAAAGACCTGAAAACAAAGTAAGACATCCATAAATTAGTTTTTTGACTAGACAAATTGTGGCAGATAAAAGTAGTGGGATATGTGTGCCAGAGAAATTGTGAGTATGATGAATAAAAAGCATGAAAAGACTTAAGTAAGCTGATGTGTGAAGTAAGCAGAAACAATGAAGTTATATATACAACAATAACAATGTGAACAGAAAGAAAAAAAATCTATACATTGAACATTACATAATTAAGACAATACCTGATTGTAGAAAAGAATTGAGAATGTTTCCCTCCTTGCCTCTCTCTCTCTCTGCCTCTCTCTCTCTCTCTATGTCTCTGTCTCTCTGTGTCTCTCCCCTCTCTGTCTTCCCACCCTCCCTTCTCTATCTCTCTTTGTTTCTCTCTTTGTCTCTATAGACAGCTGAGTAAGTAGAGATATGGAAGATATTATGTAATGTCAGATGAGACTGGTGTATTGATTGGTTTTGAGCACTTGGGTTTTTCCTAAAAGGAAAATCTTTGTTACAAGGACTGGGTCTCTGGGTGTAGAAAATGAGGGTTATAGAAAAACAAACAAAAATTAGTAGAAATAATATTTTAAAATAAGATAACTAAAATCCTCTTAAAAAGAATCAACAAATAGTGTAATGGAAAGAGGTATGAATTTGAAATAAAAATACCTCGATTCTCATTTCAGCTCTGTTATTCACTACCCAAAAAATAACAGTGGCAGCAAAAGGGCATGTCTGAGTTAAAGAAGCATGGATGAGGCTGGTACTGGTCCATTTGGAGTAGATAGCAGTAGCAGCAACAGTAGCCACATGACAGATGGTCATTGTAAGGACTCCTGGTCAAATCTGGGACTAGCTCCATATAGTGGTAGACATAGGATAGCAAATGGTCTCAATCTCACAAGGATCTGCCATAATTGAAAGGCACCCCTCAGTATGTGGCTCATTGAAGACAGAAGTACCAGTTAAGAAGTTTCTGAGGAAGTCAAAGTGTGGGGCTAGCCAATCATGGAAATGAGCCTGTAGAGCAATTGTGTATAACAAATGTAGAAAACCCATTGTCAGGCTAGAAATCTTGCTATATGCCTTAATACCTACCCATTGCAGCCTTAATCCCAAGACCTCAACTTCCACTTGTCCCATTGGCTATTTGTAGAATTTCAGTTTTCATCCTCCTATTTCAGACATCATTAAACAATTTCTGCTCCTTTAGTTCCATGACCACACTTATTACACACACATACACATGTCCCTTATTACTGTCTATGATGCCCAGGGTCTGCCCTGTATCAAGGCAGGGTCTTCTTGTCTCCATCACTGCAGTTAAGAAGCCTGGATTCTAAATGGGCTTGGACATTTACTAGCTGTGTGATCTCTAACCATTCTGAGCCTCAGTTTTCTGATTTACAAAATGGAGTTGAAATCAGTAGCCTCTAAAATTTCTTCCAGCTCTAAATCAAGGAATCCTGGAAATTAGGAAGTTGTCAGTCAGCATCATGGTTCCTTCTCAACTGATCGAACTTCTCTGAATAATGTGGCCCTTGAGTTTTGCAGAAAAATAATTAGACTTTTTACATTTTTTTCATGTTCAATTAGTCATTGCAAAATGTTAATGAACATTACTGCCAATGACAAAAAAAGGCAAAGTAGAAATCCACCCTGGAGACTAAAACACTGCACTTATAAATTACCAAAGTCTTTAAGCTATTGAATAGCACTGTCATTGAACTTCACCCCAAAACCAGAAAATATTTCCATGATCCAAAATGTTCTCTGTCAATCAACCAATGGACAAGTGTTTGGTAATCTCTTTCTATGTGCCAGGAACTATGATAGGAAACAGGGACAGAACTACAATGGATGAACACAACCTCCATGTGCTCCAATGAGGGACAACCAGTTTATTCATGAGTCAATACATAAAGTATCTATAAATTTACCAAATAACTATAAAGAAAATAAATACAAATAAAGTAATTAAATACAATGCAGTTTGGAAAGAAGGACACTAACAAGGGAGGGATTAAAAAAAGGTTTCATGTAAAAGATGGGCATTTGAACTTCAGAATGAAAGAGGATTTTGTGAGGAGGGCCTGAGAAGAGAGTGAATTTCAGGTTTGGGGAATTGCCAATCCAAAGGAACAAAAACAGGAAATAGAGTATTGGGTGTGACCAGTAAGAAAAAAAGGACAGTTTGATTGGATGGCAAAATGTGAGAAAAGAAGTAATGTAGAAGAAGGCTCAAAATATAGATTGGGAATAAGTTTTGAAGGTCTTTAAAAGATAACAGAGCTCCAATTGATATATAATTAAAGGATATGAACAAGCAGTTTCCAGAAGAATTGAAGCTATCAGTAGTAAAATGAAAAAAAATGATTTTAATCATGAGCGATTAAAGAAATGAAAATTAAAACAACTCTGAGGCACTACTTCCTACCTTCTGTCTCTGTCTCTGTCTGTCTGTCTCTGTTTCTGTCTGTCTCTCCTTCCCTTCCTTCCTTCCTCTTTCCTCTCTCCCTTCCCCCTCCCTCCCTCCTTCCCCCCACCTCTCTGTCTCTCTCTGTGTCTCTCTGTCTCTGTCAATCTGTCTGTTTCTGTCTCTGTCTCTGTCTCTTTCTCCTCGTGTCTGTCTGTCTGTCTGTCTCTCTCTCTCTCTTTTTCTCTTTCACTCTCTCTCTCTCCCTCCCTCTCTCTGTTTCTGCCTGGAACCTGGATACCTCTCTGGAGAGGTATAATACAAAATGTCCCTGTAGTACAAGTCTTACTTTTTATGCCTGTTGCAATAATAAAAGAAGTGAAATATAGAAATTAGGATTGAATTAAGTAAGTATTGTTGGTAACATGCCTTATGTAAGAGTGTTTACTTTTTTTGCCTTAAAATAATTCCAGCAGAGTATTTTTCAGAGTTTATCAGTGGAATGTCAGTTGACAGAGTAATGAACAAAGACTTAAATAGTGACATTTGAAAGACATAGGATCTTTCTGGATATCTAAAATGAATGTTTTAATAGTTTCCTTTACTAAATATCAAATTCTTTTTTTTTAATTCTGAAGAGAGAGACCAACAGAGAGAGGGAGAAAGGTGGGAGGGAGGAGAGAAGGAGAGAATAGAGATTAGTATTGAAAGATTCTCTAGAAGTCAATTATTCAAACAAATTACAAACTTTTAAGGACCTCCTTTGGCTCAGTTACTATGCTAAGCACTGTGATTATAAAGAAAGACAAAAACATAGCACTACCTAATTTTACAGACCAGGAAACTAAGGCCCAATAAGGTAAAGTGACTTGCTAAGGTCACACAGGAAGTGAGAGAACTGGGATTTGAACTCAGGTTTTCTCACTCCAAATGTGGAATTCTCTCCACTCTATGATACAACCGACCACTGAAATATAAAAGTGGAAAACTTCTAACATGTTTCAAAGAAACCTCAGGTAGACCTTGTGATGTGAAGGTATAATCAAAGTATCATTTATGCTTAAAAATGCAAAAACCCCTTGAAATGAACATTTCTGCATCCAAGAGAAGTAAGGAAATAAGTTTACAACTAAATGTTCACGTTTCCTTCCAGTTATCCATGTTCCCAACCTTGGAGTCATGTTTTTCCTTCCCTTAACTTCTCAGTATTCTGAGTTGCCAAATCTTACCTGACCCTCTCTATATTTTTTCTACTCACATCTTGCTTATAATTTAAGCCTTCTTCACCAGGGATATTAATAATAATGATAACAATAATAATAATAGCTAGAATTTATATAGAACTTCCTGTGTGTCAGACACTTTGTTAGTAACTTTACAAATATTGTCTCATTTAATTCTCACTGGCAGACAGGTTCTATTATTATCCTTATTTTATAGTTGAGAAAATGAGGCAACAACCTTATAATTGGTCTACAGACTTACATATTTCTCCATCTCTAATGTCTTCCTGCTGTTTCTGGGATTAAATACAAAATCTTTAGCCTGCCCCAATATGGATTCCCTTCACCTTTTCTAGCCTGATACAATAGATACATAGTATAGTGATACCCAATCATCCCAGTTTCCAGCATCCAGGTCTTTGTATAGACTGTCTCCCATGTCTGAAAAGGACTCCTTCATCACCTCTATCATTTTGAATCCCTAATTATGGCAAAACCACAGTTGTGGTGACATGACCTTTTCTAATCCTCCAAATTATTAGAACTTTCTCCCTTTTGAAATGCCTTTGTTTAACTTTGCATTTACTTGTCTGTGTCTGTATAGCATCTTGTTCTTCCCTGCCACCCCCACCCCCATAGAATATAAGCTTCCCTATTACCAAACCTAGTACTTTATGCACTGATTCCTCACTATACATTGAATTGAATTGAACTGAATTGAACAAAAGTTGAATGTTACCTAAAAAATAATTTTTTCCCAATGGAGCCAAAAGTTTCTATTTTCCCATAGCTGACATAAGACAGAGATATGCAGTTAATAATAATGATGATACTTATTGATTTAGAGATTGTTTTCTGGTTTTACATTTGCAAATGTGGGGAAAAATGAGTATTTAAGATCTACAACCATCTATTGTTCATATGAGACTTTGGAATTCTGTTGAGTGCTTAGCACAAGTATCTAGCACATAGTAGGTATTTTAAATTTTTTATTAACTAACTGCTGAGAGATTATAGAAGAGCTTTACAAAATCAAATGCAAAATGGACATTTTTCATAATTAAGTAGCAATACTGTGTGTCCAATATTCTTTAAATTCCTCAGGTAAATGCCCAAAGGGCAATAAAACTGTGCATACTTTAGGATGCAGCAATAACACTACTAGGTCTGTATCCCAAAGAGATCCTTAAAAAAGGAAAGGGACCTACATATACAAAAATATTTATAGCAAAGAATTGGAAATTCAGGGAATATCCATCAATTGAAGAATGGCTGAACAAGTTGTAGTATATGAATGTAATGGAATACTGCTGTGCTATGAGAAGTGATGAGCAGGTGGATTTCAGAAAAACTTGGAAAGACTTACGTGAACTGACATGTAAAGTGGACAGAACCTGGAGAACTTGTATAAAGTAACAGCAGCATTGTGTGATGATCAACTATGACTGACGTCGCTTTTCTCAGCAGTACAGTCATCCAAAATAATTCCAGAAGACTCATGATGGAAAATGCTATCCACATCCACAGAAAGATCTATGGAGTCCAAATGAAGATCTAAGTATATTATTTTCACTTCTTTTGTGTGTGAGCTTCCCTTTTTGTTCTGTTTCTTCTTTCACAACATGATTAAATGTTAAACTAGCTTTACATGATTGTACATTAATAATTTATATCAGATTTTGCTTGCCACCTTGGAGAGGAAGAAGAGGAGGGATGGGAGAAAAAAATTGAAATGCAAAATCTTATAAAAATTAATGTTGAAAACTATTTTTATATGCAACTGGAAAAAAATAAAGTACTATTTACTAAAAAATGTGTTCTATTGTATTGAATAATCAAATCAATTAACAAGCACTTATTAAGTGCTTTCTGTGTGTCAGTTACTATGCCACACACTGGGGATAAAGACAAAAACAATGCAGCCCATGCCCTCATTCTAATGGGGGACAAAGTTAGATAAATTAGGCCATACAAGATAGAAGGCAGATGGAAGGTAAATTTAGGGGAATGGCACAACCTGCTTTGGTGATCGGGAAAGGTTGGCACTTGAGCTGAGTCCTAAAGGGATCCAGAGGTTCTAGGAGCTTAGGTTAGGAGGAAGAACATCATAGGTATGAAGGACAGCCAGTTGCAAAGGCACAGAGATGGGAAATAGAAGATCATAGATGAGAAACAGGAAGTGGGTTAGTACAGCTAAATCAGAGAAAACATGTATGGGGTGAAGTAGACTGTAAGACTGGCAAGGTAGGAAAATGGCAGTTTGGGAAGAGCTTTAGATAATAAAGAACTTTTTATTTGATCCTGCAGGTATTAGGGAACCATTAAGAGTTTGCTGGGGATGAAAGGTAGTATGTATAAAATGGTCAGATTTATACTTTAGGAAAATCATATAGGCAGCTGAGTGGAGAATGGATTAGAATTGGGAGAGACTTGAGATGGAAAGACCAGTTTGAAAACCTTTGTGACAATTTGGGATAGAAGTGATAAGATCTTAAACTATGTGAATGAAGAGAATAGGTCATGTGAAAGAGAGGTGTTGTTTAGAAAGAAATTACAAAATTTGACAACCAGTGATATATGTGGGTTAATCAAGAATGAAGGACTATAACCAGGTTGTGAACTAACATCTTTGGAAAGTTGATAGTGGCCTTCAATAATAAGAAAGAGGCTGAAAGGAGGAGGTTTGGTGGGAAAGATAATAAAATCTCATTTGTACACTTTAGGTTTGAGATGCCTATGAGACACCCAATTCAAAATGTCTAGTAGACAGATGGTGATGCAGAAGAGACTAGGGCTGGATTATTAGATCTGGGAATCATTTTTCACATGGATGATAATTGAACCAATAAATGTTGATGAGATTATCAGGTAAGGGAGTAATTGAGAGAAAAGAGAACAGACCTAAGGATATCACCTTAGGAGACATCCACAGTTTGCCATAGATGGCTAAAGAGACTGTGAAGGAGAAGCCAGACAGTAGGAAAACCACCAATCAAACAATAAACATTTATTAAGCTATTATGTGCCAGGCATTGTACTAAGCCCTAGGGGTACAAAAATATATAAAAGACAGTACCTGCCCTCAAGAAGCTCCCAATCCAAAGGAATTTACAATCTAATGAATTAAGAGAGTAGGAATATGAAAATTCAGAGAGGGAGAGAAATATCCAGTAGAAGATAGATAGTTGAACATTGCAATGAGGTCAAGAAGGATGAAGATCAAGAAAAGGTCATTAAGAGATCATTGATAACTTTGAAAGGAGAAGTCTCAATTAAACAATGAAATTGGAAGACAAATTGCACTGAGTTTTATGAGAGAAGAGTAAGAGAAGAAGAAATAGTCAACACAAGTAGACGACTTTCTCAAACAGTTTATCTGAAAAAAAAAGGGAGGATATGGATAAGTGTCAGATACAGTTAGCTCCAGTGAGGGTTTTCTAAGGACAGATGACTCCTGAAGTGTTTGTATGCAGCAAGGAAGATATCAATAGGGAAAGACTGAAGAATAATGCATAGGGATAGTTATGAGAACAATCTGTTGGAGATAATGGGAGAAGATGCCAGTAAAGATTTCATGAAATAGGATTGATTTTGGAAAACAGAATAGCTGTCTCATCATCAGAGTAGAGCAAAGGAGAAGCTAGCACAGGGAGATGTCAGAGGAATGATAAGAGGATGGGGAAATAGCAATTTTTCAATGAAGAAACTCCTCAAAAGAAATGGGGAGGGATAAGAGTGTCATAGGGGGCTTGCAGAAGGATGCTTTGAAACAGCTGTTGAGATGAACACCTCTACTCAAAATCTTCTAGCTCCTGGATATATGTTATTAAAATTATTCTAATTAGTTCAAACATTATGAGGTAAAATAAGTCATTTTTAAATTTATTCAGTGTCTGTTTTGTGCCAGACTCTGGGCACTGTGCTACACATTGCAGAGTAAAGACAAAAATGATTCATTCCCTGCCCACGAGTAGCTTATATTCTATTGGAAGGAAATTACGAATGCATACAAGTAAACATAAATCTTGATACAAAACCCAAGTAATTTGAAGGAAAGTAGGATGGGAGAGGCTTCATATTAGAAGTTCCAATTGAATTAAATCTTGAAACAAGCTCTGAATTCTATGAGGTGTGCATTCCAGGTATGAGAGAAATCCTATACAAAACTGTGGAACCATGAATTGAAATGCCACAGATGAGGAACAGTCAAACAGGCTAGTTTGGCTGGAATATAAAGAGGAACCAGGTACAAAAGCCAGGGAAGGGAGAGTGGAACAATTGCAAAGAATCTAGATGCCAGAGAATTTGTATTTGATCCTAGAAACAACAAGGATCCTCTGGAACTCACTGAGCAGGGAAATGATAAAGTCATACTTATGCTTCAGAAAAATGACTGGCTCTGTGTGGATGGTAGATAAGAGATACAAGAGTCCTGAGGCAGGAAGACCAATAAACAGCAATAATCCAATAAGGAGATGACGAACATGGCTTAGGATAGTAACTGAAATTGAAAATTCAAAAATTGAAAGAAAGAGATAAATATTTTTTCTTTTTTATTAAAGATTTTTATTTTCCAAGCATATGTATAGATAATTTTCAACATCTGCCCTTGCAAAATATTGTTTTCTAAATTTTTCCTTCTGTTCCCCCCTTTCCCCTCTCCTAGACATCAAGTAATCCAATATATGTTAAATATGTATAATTCTTCTGTACATAATTCCACAATAATCATGCAGCACAAGAAAAATAAGATAAAAAAGGAAAAAAATCATAAAGAAAACAAAGTACAAGCAAACAACAAGAAAAAGAGTGAAAATCAGATCAAAAAGGAAAAAAAATGAGAAAGAAAAGAAAATGCAGGCAAACAACAATAAAAAGGGTGAAAATGCTGTGATCCACACTCAGTTTCCACAGTCCTCTCTCTGGGTACAGATGGCTCTCTAATGAAGAATATTTTTAAAAATAAATAAGACAAATATGGATAAAATATTGGCAGGACTACAGAAGGGATGAGGAAGAATGAAGAGGCAGATGACTGAGGTTGTAAATTTAGGTGATTGAAGAATCCCCTCAACAGAAACAGCAAAGTTCAAAAGAGGGGAGGATGTGAGGAAAGACTGGTTTTGGACATGTTGGGTTCAAGAGATCTATAAGATGCCTATAGTTGCAGATACCCAATAGACATTTGGTGATGTAGGATGGGATTCAGGAGAGAGACTAAGGTTGAGTATATAAATCTGGGAGCCAGCTTCATAATAACTGATTGAATCTATAAGAGGGAATTATGCAGAATATTTAGTCACAACTTTCCCTTTTTCTACTCTATCCTACAGTGGAGTACTAATAACTTGGTTCATTCTAAGTCAAGAGCCAATCTCTGCCACCAGATGGCTATGACTAATGTTTATTGCCATTTTCACCAGAGAATCAACATTAACAAAGGTTTTTTCTAACCCAAGTTCTATCATGGAATATAGTGCTCATAGACACATATATGCATCCCCACACATATAGTGTATGCACATATATTTTTGTATGTGTATATAAATATATATATTTCTATTTATCTCTTTTTATCTGCACAAGAGAGATGACTTGTGAAAGACAGAGAATGAGGAGATGATGGCAACAGATGATCATGAGGGGCTTGTTATGATATTGTCAAATTAACTTCACACACGATATGCCCATTCAGGATTGTGGCAAAACACGAAAACTCGCTCTCCTTCACTTTTTCTTTGTTTTAACAAGACACTTCGCTGTCACTGCCGTGTGTAAATGAATAATGAAATTGATGCCTTTGGGGGAAAAAAGAGAGGAAAATACTTCTTTACTTTGAATTAAGAATACGTGACATCTTTGCTGTCAGTGGTAGTGAAGTGAAATACATCCCAAATATGTCTTGACATAAGTTGACAGGAACGTATGTCTTCTTTTCTCTCATTTATTTATTTTTTGTGATAAGAATATGTGATTTGGCTGCCAAGGAGGCTTGTAATATTGTAGGGAGATGGCAGTGAAATTGTGTTGGGGACGTCCAATTTCCTCTGACAGAAGTGGCATTAGCTGAAGTATGCAAGCAGTCGGAGGCAGGGAACAACAGGCCTGAGCCAGCCAGGGCTGTGTATCGACATTTGTCAAAACAACTCCTCTCGAGGCATCCAAATGGGCCTTTCTTCTTTGTCTTATTCAGATGGGCGCCAGTTTCCGTACTTTTGCATGTGATGACTGCCAAAGAGCCAACCCCACTCATATGGAGATGGCGTTACCAGAATGGAAATCACGCTCTCCTTCTCCTTACCATCAAGAGGATGCATCCATCTCAATCTGGAGCTTCCTCCTGAGCTTCCTCAATCACCTCCCAAAGGAAGCCTTTCCTGATTCCCAGGTCACTATTGCATTCGCCCTCTCTCCCTCCATTCCTTCCTTCCTTCTTTCCTTCCCTCCCTTCTTCTCTCCCTCCCTCCCTTCCTCTCCTTCCTTCTCTCTCCTTCTCCCTCTCCCTCTCCCTTTCCCTTCCTCCCTCTATTCTCCTTCCTTCCTTCCTTCCTTCCTTCCTTCCTTCCTTCCTTCCTTCCTTCCTTCCTTCCTTCCTTCCTTCCTTCCTTCCTTCTTCCCTCCCTCCCTTCTTCCTTCTTTTCCTCCCCCTCTCTCTTTCCCTCCCCTTTCCTCTCTCTTCTTCCCTCCCTCCTTCCTTCTCCACCCCCCCTCCTCTCTCTCTCTCTCTGTGCTGCCCTAGTAAATTTCAATTCAGCAATCCTTTATTAAGGTCCTGCAAGGTTCCAGGCACTGAGAATAAAGAGACTAAAACATCCCACCCCCTCAAGGAGTTTGCCTTCTACATTTGGCAAACAGCATAGAGATCAGCCTGTACAAAGTGACAAAGCATAATTAAGAGTATGAGAGGGTGATCAGAGCATATCTCAGGAATCGAGGCACTCAGGCTGGATATTCAAGGGAATTAGGGACCTGAAGAGGCAGGCTAAGGATGGAGCCATTTTAGAGGAAGGGGATAATATCTCATTTCTGCCTCTAGACTTTTCTGCCTTCCTTCAGGGTTTAGTTAACGTATCATCTCCGTAAGAAATTTCTGCTGATGCTTCTAGTCACCTTTGATCCATACTTCTATTTTTGACCTCAAGCAGGTCATTTTATGTTCTGTTTCTTCTCTTTAAAAGGAGGGCTTGAATTCATGGCTCGGCTGAAGAACCTCTTCCTCTTCCATCATTTTCACATGTGAGTCTTTACAGGTTTTAATTCCTGCCACCCTGGCAGAATGCAAACTCTATGAGAGGTAAGGCTGTTCCAGTTTTGTCTCCATATTTCCAAAAGCAAGGCATTCTTTAAAAAGCAAGTACCTACAAAATACTAGTAGGATTGCACTGAATTAGACTGAATGGTGCTGACTCTGTAGGGATAAATCTCATGGCTAAAGGAGCCTTTGCATCCAGTAAAAACAAAGGATGCTCATATTCTTAACTTTGCATAAAGAAATAGATGGCTAATTCTATCGAATTATATTGAGTTAACATGTATTGAGAGCCTACTATGTGCCAGGCACTGTGCTGTAAATCTCATGTGCTTAAAGGAGCCTTTGCATCCAGTAAAAACAAAGGATGCTCACATTCCTAGTTCTGCATTAAAGAAATGGATGGCTAATTCCATCGAATTCTCTTGAGTTAACATGTATTGAGAGCCTACTATGTGCCAAGCACCGTGCTAGGTGATGGAGACACAAAATCAAAAATGAAAGCATCCTCTGCCTTCAAGGAGCTTACTATTGATACGATAAATGACATGGCTTTCATTGGGACTTTATTGATGGGAATAAATCAAGATGTGACATGAGAGAACTTGGCCACGCTGGCTCCCGACTTCAATACTACTGTTTTTAATTCTTTTGTGGCATATTGAAATGCCACTGTTCCTTGTTTGGCTGGGTCTGCAGCATTGTTTCTTCTGGCGAGTGGTCAGTGTCCCGATGATTATTGCTTTTTAAAAACACTTGAAGATACTAGGGCATCGAGGGCCCCTCGGAAATTAGATGAGGGAGCAATTATTTAATTATCAGCGGCTATTAGAGCAATGGAGGCACAGAAAGGGGAGGATTAATCTGGGCCAAAGACTTGATGTGTCCTTGAATTTCTTTTTCTTTCCTTTTCTTTTGGGCCCTTTTAAGGATCCACACACACACATACACATACACACACACAGTTTTTCTAGAAGCCTGGCAACAATTTCTACAATAAATGGTGTTTGAAGCAAGAAGCCCTTCCCTAGCACAGGCAGAAAGGGAATCAGCCCAGCAGTGTAATCATTGCTCGGCTGTTTGAAGGAATACAGAGCTCAGATGCCTCCGGATAGCCCACCAGGCCCAGAGGCACTGGACAATGAAAGGGGGAAAAATAATAGAAGCGGATGCTTTATTAAGTATATTTTTTCTCACTTAGGTGCCCATCCCCTGGCCAGACAATTAGTTGAAGTTCTTTCCAGAGAAAGTGCTTACCCACCAAGAAAAACTCTTTTAACCTTTCAAAAATAACAAATATCTCTAATGACTTTCATCCCCCTTTCCATTGACATCACAGATACAATGTGGCCTGTCTTGAAGTCAGGCCCAAATTGAAATAACGGCTGACGGGGCGAGGAAAAATAGAGCCCTCAACAATGAGAGTGACAGATGAAGCCTGGGTAGCCTTGAAAGAGAGAATAACCCAAACTATGACCTGGTGCAGAGAGACCGTAGCTTAGTAAGATACCTGCCCAGGCTGTAAGCTAATAAGCAGGGGCATTTGTGCAGGATGAGTAGCTGAGCCAGGACTTCATGTGCGTAACCGTTTTTTCGTTTTTGTGGCTAAAAGGAACCCACAAAATGCTTTCAAAATAAGAATCTTTTTTATTATGTTATAAGAATTCAACCTTTACCTTTACCTCCAAATACATATATTTTTTATTTTGTATTGCAAACTGATAACAACCTCTTGGAATAGTTCAGAAGACTGCATTTCCTAAATCCAACAAATTCTTACCACCCGAAAGGGAACAAATGACAACACAAATAAGCATTTATTAAATACCAATTCTGTATGAGTAATTTTCTAGGCACTTGAGACATAAAGATAAAACAGAAACAGTCTCCTGCCCTCAAGGAGGTTATGTTCTCTTGGGACTTAACAGCATTTGAGATATAGACCGCCTTTACAAAATGATTTTCCCTAAGACCTCTGACTCTTGTTGTCCAACCCCTTCCAGTACATGATCATCCATCTCGCATTTCCACAATTCATGCAGATAATTCATCCCCCATCTTCCTTTCCTAGTATCCCAAGATTCTTCCAAAGCTGAGCTCAACTGTTACCTTATAAATAAGGCATTTCTTGATTTTCTCAGATGTTATTGCATACCACCTGCTCACTACTTTGTATTTGCTTTGGGTGTTTTTATACTTACTTATATGGCAGGCTTTGGGAGGTTTTCCTTTATTCTACCTGGAGATACATTCATATTTGAAAATATGGTTTCTTCCAAAAGAATGTAAGCTTCTCGAGGACTGGAATTATTTTCTTGCTATCTTTGTCTTTCTAGCACAGTGTCTCATTCATAGTAGACACTTAATAAAGGCTTGGTTGGTTGGCTCAGAAAAGTACAATAAATACTTGGTTGGTCGGTGCAGGGAAAAAGATAAACTCAATTAGCTATTTCAGCAATTGGTGAACCCTCAGCTTATTCCAATGTTTACCTCGAGTTTCGTCTCAGGAGAAGTGCATAACTAAGTGAGTCCAGACTGGTTTTAGCAAATGTGATGATTTCTGTATTCATTCAGTTATTCAGCTGCAGTTTGTCACTCAACTTAGATTCCGTGCCTCTCACTCACCCACACTCTGGTAACAAGGTGGCTTGGGAAGGGGAGGTCTCTTTCACCAAAACCTATTTTGGGGTTCGTCCGAGTGTAAGTTCCCACGTTCCCCATTGTCTTGAGAATTTTCTCTACATGATGGTTATTATGGGTTTGGCATCTGAAAGGGCCTTTGTAGATTTTCCTAATTCTGGTAGAAGAGAATTGAGCTCAGGTTTAAAATATAAGATAATCAATGAAAGGATAAGCTTCCAAATGACTTAAACTTGGTTTAGAATATAAAGTCTATTTTTATCATGTATGTGCTTTCTATGTATATCCATATACGTATTTATGCAGAAATTCACATAACATGAAATATTTTACCCACCCAAATAAACATTTCATGTCATTGTAGAGTAAATCCAGTAGCACTTAATGTCATTCACATTTTCAAGTAGCTGGTGGAAGCATTTTTTCTCCTTTTATACAGAATAGTGGAAGGAAGTGTTTGTCCCCTGATAGCAAGTGAAACGGCAAGAAAAGTTTCCTGGGTTCTCAGTGGTCTCTCTATACTTTTTTTTTTTTTGACATTTGGGATCTTCTGTCAAACATTCATTTTGCTGGACACATTTTAACTCCATTTCTAAACCAATGAGAATTTTTAAAGAGAATTTAATCCATATGTTTCCGTTTAATTTTCACTAAACTCATCAACATGGTCTTATGTAAGAACAATCTGGAATCCAAGAGGTCTTCTGAGTCTTTCTGTAACAAGCCTTCTTAAAGCTATTTTTCTTTGAAACAGGAAGTCGTGTTTTGCCAACAATAAAGAAACTCAAACCCCCAGAAGGGTTGAGACCAGTTTGAAACATGGAGCCCCAGGCTCTGGCAGTTCTACATTTGGCAAAACTGAGCCGACTTCCCCCCTAGCTTTGAAGTACCTTATTGTTTCCCCCTAAGAAATGATTCATTTTACTCTTCATTAAAATTGAAGTACTTAAAACTATCTTCTAATTTTTTTTTCCTATTGCATTCCAAAATATATGCCATCAAATCCAAGGTCTAATGCTTTTACTTCAAGGCAGATCAGCTTAATTGGATCTTTTGTTTGTATTCCTCTCCTAATTTCACCAGCCTCAATTTCTGTTCCCTGTGACTCACCAGAAAGGTGATTAGAGAGGTAGCATATGTTAGGGAAGAAGTGGGAAGAACTTTAGTTCATTGCCTAACAAACGAAAGATATTAATTTATGGGCATATGAACCAAATATTGAATCCCATAATTTCAGAATATTCTCTTTTCACACTAGGAAAGAGTCTGACAAAGTATAGTCTCATCTTCTGCCGAGAACTGAAAACTTAATCAAGGATATTGTTGAACTCCCCCCCCCCCCTCGATTTGGGACCCCAGCATCTTTTTCTAGCTCTTGAGGGATATGATCTGTCATTCAAGATTTTCATTTCTGTCCTCCCTTCAATACTCATATTATGGAGGTTTGCTTCTAAGGCTGTAAAATAGGTTGCAGAGGGAGACCCTGGAGAATACATACAGTCAATGAAACACCCGGGTCACTCTGGGCCTTTGTCCTTGCTCCCTTTTGGTGATGAAGTGGCAGTGCCCTCTAGTGAACATTCACCACAATTAGACTGCTGTTGGAACTTAGTTCAGAGTCCCTTTCAAACGCCTCTTTCTGAAGTCTCATGGGATTAAAATCTGCTACACTTGAATCATTTTTTAAAGGAATAAATTAGAGGCAAACAGTAGATTCCTTCAAGCAAAAACAGATCTTCGAATCTTGGAGCTAAATAGGGTTCCTGGCAGCCCACAAGTAAATATGTTGCCAAGAGTTAAATATACATGTGTATGATACAACAACACATCCACGTACACCATCCATAGGCTTAGAGAAGTAATGTAGTCTGAGCTTTGAATTGTAAAGACCTGTGCTCGAGCCCTGTTTCCAGTACATACTGTCTGTGAGATCCTGGGCAAGTCATAGCTTCTCAGAGCTGCCCACCTCACCCCAACCTAGACAATTCTCTGAGGCTAGAAGTAAGAGAACCAAAGATCCATAGAACCAGATCTAATCCTTACACACCCATGAAATCATAGACCTAGACAAAACAAAACTCAGAACAATAAACCTTCTTAAAGTTACAATTATCTGAAGGGAAAATTTAAAAATATAATAAAACAATTCTCTTCCTAAATGAAAGCAGGGAAGCTTCCTGGGACAGAAATTATTGTGAAATAATTTGGAGAGTAGAGAAAGTTTGGTGGAGTAGATTTAGGAGAATGGAGACAATCTGAATGTCCAAGAAGAAAAAAAAAATATATATATATACATATATGTATATATGTATGTATATATATATAACATAGAAATTAAAAAGGCTTCTGTTTGGCTTTCTTATCTGAAAGCAAAAGTGTTCATAGACCACAATGGTTGTTAAATTCAAATTGTGATATATTATGTTTTAAGAGCAGTGATCTCTAAATCAGCAGTCCATGCTACCTTTTTGGGACTTAAAATCTTGGCCATTCTAGGGTTTGCTATAAAGGAAAGATGAAATAAATGTGAGAGTATTCTAAAATGCCAAGTACCAAAGACTCAAATCCATATGGTGATATTTCTGGTATGATCTGGGGCAAATGTCTTCCTTTCTTATCTGGACCTCAGTTTCCTTACCTGTAAAATTAGAGAATTGAATGTATACCCTGAGGATAGAACTGTAAAGTGGTCCACCTATTTTGTATAGTGATATGGAATTTGTTAACAAAGTGATCAAGATGTCCAAACCTGGGACCCAGAGATTCCTCTATTGGGCACAAACCTCAAGGGAGTAAAAGACAGAAAGAAGAATCGTGTGTCTTACCAACTTGTTCAAGCAACACTTTCTGTGGTAGCAAGAATTGTAAATACAGTGGATGCTCATTAACTGAGGAACAATTTAGCAGATTTTAGAACATAAATGTAACAGGATGTTATTAAGCTATAAGAAATAGAGATAAAGAAAAGCATGAAAAGACATACGAACTGATGCAAAAAGAAGCATGCAGAAGCAAGAAAACAAAATTCACTGTGACTACAATAATGAAACTAGAAAAAACAACAACAAAAACATTAAAACAAAATACTGAGTAATTCTAATGGAAAAGGATGGTCCTGAGGAAAAGGAGAAAATGCACCTTCCCTGATTTTTTGCAAAGCTAGGGGAGAATGGGAATGGAATATTGAAGACTCAATTGATATGTTGATTAATTTTATTAAACTGATTTTTTCCTTCCCTCTCTTCCTTCCTTTTTTTCTTTCTTTTTCTCTCTTTCTTTCTCTCTCTCTCCTTCCTTTCTTCCTTCCTTCATTCATTCCTTCCCTCTCACCTCCCTGCCTTCATTCCTTAATCCTTTCTTGCTTTCCTCTCTTCATTTCTTCCTTCTTTTCTTCCTCCTTTCTTCTTTCAAAGCTTCAGAGATGAGATTTTAAAGTCACATCCCAGGAACATCGATCCATAGATGGCTCAGGAGCCAATCAATCCAACATTTACAGATGAGAGCTCAGAAAGAACAAATAATTTGTTAAAGATCTCTCAACCAGTAAGGAGCAGACCTGGGATGACAAACCAGAACCTTCAACTCCAACCTAGGCACTGTTCCCATTGCACTACACTGCCTTCTATGTTATACTGGCCAGGCAAAAGGAGTCTCCATCTGGCATTGTCTGACCACCTTCCCTCCTGAGCTCCATGCTGAGGTAATAGAGAAGCAGAAGGGACATGGCCATTGACTCTGCCTTCCAGAGCCCTCCTTGGGCAGGCAATCTGGTGTGTACTAGGTGGCCAGTGAGAGAAGGTAGCAATTTTCCTTGCTGGATTTATACCCACTCTCCACCCTGAACAGAGGGACGAATAGTTTGAAAGCAATGAAGCTGTTATTTGGCTTTACCTGTAATCACAATCAACATCAAACATATTTACCATTTTAAATTAAAAAAAATTCCTGCCTGAATGTAATTTTAAGGGAATGAGGAATTCTACATCAAGCAACACAGTACAAGAGAAAGAGCATTTACTAGCGTGTCAGAAGGCTTAAATTCAGATTCTACTCTGGTTCATACTCTTCCTATGATGTGGGACAAGACCCCTCACTTTCCTTATCTGCATATAGCCTGTGAGATTCCTCTTTGATATAAATCTATGGATTGGCAGGAAAAGACTTATTGCAGATTGGGAAATTCATCCAAAGGTTATAGTTTAAGCCAACTGCTTGGGATCCTGGGAGGTTAAGTGAATTGCTTAATAAATATCAGGCTGTCCCTACTTACTAGGTCCTCTGCTTAGCTACTCCATAACACTGTTTCTTTTCAAAAATACCTATTTTTAAAATTCACAGACCTCAGTTTCCTCACCTATAAAACAAAGACTCCCCCAAATTCCTTCTAGCTCAAATCCATGATTCTATAATGATTCTAGAGCCGTGGCATAAATTCTTTCCCTATAGAGTTTATTTTTAAGGCTTAGAAAAGTATTATTGTTAGTCAATGTGATTCTGAGGTTCTCTGTTGAAGAAAGAAGAGCTCCTTTTAACCTCCACAGGTTCTTCCAATCCATTCCATATCCCTCACATTTCCTAATATGGGCTTAATGGTTCTTTTTTAATCCCCATGGGAGTTTTCTCTTGAGTTTCAGACCGGAACACACATTCATTCTCTCCTAGAACTAAGCTGTGTTTCCCCTTTCACTTCTCCCCTATATAGTGAGACACGGATTTTTCTCCATCTCAAGCTCTAAGCCCACAAAAGCTCCACATTGTCATAAATTCCTAATCAACAGGGGTACTTACAGGTTCATAGAGAAAAACACAAAATCAGTTAATGTCATGAAAGTGTTCTTCTCTCTATGCTTTTGTTTACTGGTTGCAACCAGAAGAGTGAATGGTCTTCAAAAGGCCTATAAGGATGAAAGCATATGGTTTTCTCACTGCTTCTATGCTTGCCATTTAGAGAATAACAGAGCTGGAAGGGACATCACAAGCCATCCACTTGTTACAGGAAACCAAGGCCCCTAGAACTGATTACTCAGGTCAGCTAGGGGGAAGTGACAGAGACAGAAAAGTGCTTTTTTTTCACTGTACTAAAATGCCTCAGAATAAGAAGGGATCTAATTTTTTTTTGTTTTTCTTTTTTTTTTCTTAGAGCAAAATTAAACAGGGAACATGCTTTCTTCGTCTTCACCGTCCAGGGTTATGGCCACAGTAATCCACCTGTTTGGCTGGGAAACCGGGCCTTCCAGAGCATCCATCTTCTCTTGGCTCAGCCCAAGATCCCCCTTGGCTAAGCAAGATGCCCACCTCACAGTGGCACGTCACAGATGCCCACAGAGACATCGGACTCCATCTGTATCAGAACCTTCCCTGACCTTTGCAGAACAACACAAAGCTACAAATACGAAGGTCTGTTTGTGTCCGATTTTCCCTTATTAATGCTTAGTCCCAGTCTACGTTTCCAGCCAGTCTTTCATTTAAAAACACAATCTCATTCAAAACCTGTCTGGTAAGTTGATCCCTGGGGTAACTGTTACCTACGATGGGGGCCGACCTGGGGCCTTGTAGCACTTGACATCATCATTTGGACGGGTTACAGAAGCTTTTGAGGGACTTGTTAGAAGCAGGCTCACCCTGCAGCCCAGAGCCAAGTGCAGACGAAAATTAGTGCATTTATCTGTCAGCATTAGACTAGATTTTCAATCCAGTTCACTAGTCACAGGGTCTGGTTTTCTCTTTCTCTGGGGAGATGAAACTGATACACTCGGAGGTAGTAAAGGTGTCAGTTATAAATTAAACCATTGGTACACACACACACACACACACACACACACACACACACACACGGGGATAGGTAGGTTTTAGGCAATACTCTTCTCAGAACAGTCTGACTTATTAAAATCCTGAGAATCTGTCAAGCTCTATCACCACCTGTCTTATTTAAACCTGTCTGTGTGTTCAATTTTCAGAGTGAACCAGGGTTTCAAACTGCACAGGGTTGCAGCATTCCACCAAGAAAGGGTTAATGAGGCAGCAGCCATACCATTATCCTTACCCCCTGGGTACCAGAGACCTCTCTTCATTGGCCACCTGCTTCTTACCTCCTCTTTAAATAAATAGGAATCCTCTCTGGAATGACCTCTGAGATAGTTGAAAGACAGCTTGCAGGCTTCTGGAGATATGTCAAAAGTCCTTCTTGGGAGTGGCTCTGTATTCAAACTTAGTTCCCCTTCAGTTATCCAGCCAGAGAGTCTAGGGATCAGAATGGCCTGCCATTCTGTTGAGCGATGAGAAAATTCAACGGGAAAACTAGCCTCACGATCCAGAGAGCCTCGCTTCTTCTGCTAGAACATAGAAATGGTTCTATGCTGAGAAGCAGTTAAGAAGCATCTTCCATGGGCTAAGTGATGCATTAGATATGACATCAGAAATTGGAGACCATCTGGACCCATCTCTTTATTTTAAAGAAAAAGTCTGGGGAGGAACTGTCTCACTAAGGATCATCCATGTAGAAATGAAGCAAGGTTATTTGATTTTAAATTTATTACTCTTTCCACTGGATCTTCACAGACACTTCAAAGCCACAGAAATGGGAAACCAGGTGGATTTGCTGCATCTAGCCTCATTGCTCCATGCTCCTTGCACTTATTGGTGATATAATCACCAGCAAAGAACATTAGTTTTCAGAGTTTCAACTTCTTTGCATATAAAATACAGATAACAACTAACCTAACCTATTATAGGCAACTACTATATGTTATATATGATGCTAAGTTCTGGAAAGATAAGTCAAATTAATAAAAACATTATCAAGTGCCTACTATATGCTCACTATAAGCAACTACTATATGTTGTGTATAATGCTAAATTCTGGGAATATAAAGAAGTCAAATTAATAAAAAAAATCATTAAGTGCCTACTATATGCCAGAGATGATGCTAAGTTGTGGAAATACAAAGAAGTCAAATTAATAAGTAATTATTGAGTGCCTATTATAAGCAACTACTGTATGTTACAAATAATCCTAAATTTCGGGAATACAAAGAAATCAAGTTAATTAATAATTATTAAATGACTATTATATGCCTATGATAAGAAACTACTATTTGTTGGCTATCTAAGTTCTGGGAATACAAAGGAGTCAATTTAATAAGTAATTGTTAAGTGCCTATTATAAGCAACTGCTATATGTTACATATGATACCAAATTCAGGGAATATAAAGAAGTCAGATCAATAAAAAATCATTAAGTGCCTACTATATGCCAGATATGATGCTAAATTGGGAATACAAAGAAGTCAAGTTAACAACCAATTATTAATTGCCTATTATAAGCAACTACTGTATGTTCCATATAATCCTGAGTTTCTGGAATATAAAGAAATCAAGTTAATAAGCAATTATTAGGTGCCTATTATAAGCAACTATTATATATTACATGTTTCATATAACTATATGTCACATACCTATTATAAGCAACTACTGTATGTTACATATGATGCTAAGTTCTGGAAATATATAGAAAGGCAAACACACACATATACACCCACAAACAGAGAAACAAAGTCTTTTCTTTTAAAGTGCTCACAATCTAACCAGGGAACATTATGTACAAATAAGATTTGTAGAGGATAAATTAGAGATGATCTCAGAGGGAAAGCAGTAGCCTTAAGAGGAAGCAGGAAAGGATTCTTGCAGAAGGTTAGACTTTAAAAGTTGAAAATTGAAGAAAGTCAGAGGAAGCCACGAGGAGGAGGAGGAAGAACATTTGAGGCTGATTTGAAGAAATGAAATCTCTCCAGTACTTTGATGAGTGAATATGGATGCTAATTAAAATACTGCATAAATAAATGTCAGCTATTAATGAATTTCAGAGACCTTCTATAAAAGATATTGCCAACTATTTAGATAACAGAGGCAAACCAAAGGTTATACCACTAAGCCTATTATAAATTCAATTTGATTCAATTAAAAGAGCATTTATTAAGTGCCTACTACATACCAGACACTGTGCTCAGGACTTAAGATACAATGACAAAAATACCCACCCCAACCTCAAGGGGTTTATATTCTACTGGAATCACATATTATAAGCCCTACTTAAACCATTAACAAAAAGCAGCTCTCAGTCCAGAAAGGAATACCAAAAAATAGTTAAGCTTTTATTACAATTTTTATTATTGATGCACAATAACGGCGTATATTTTTGAAACATGCAAAGGTTCACAGAGCATTCCCCCCCTCCCTTCCCCCTCCCCTAGGTCTATGAGAGTGATAGTATAACTATCATTATCCCCTTACTTCCCTGGTACCCACATAATGGCAGGAGAACTAGCTGGAAGGACCCCCGTGGAGGGCTCAGATAAGGGCTGCAAAGATGAGAAGGTAGAGAATGCTCGATGTCTGTGTAATTGGAAGAAGTGTGTCCATTGATGAGAGCACAGATCTCATCATTTAGAAGTTCACAGATGAGGAAGTCAAAACTACGAGCAGTGAGGTGGCTAGCCCATGGCCACAGAACCAGTAGGGTTGGAAGTCTGGATCAGAACGGAGATGTTCATGCTCGGAGGGGAAGGGGCTTTCCCCACAGTGCTGTCAAGATGGGATCCAGCTCATCCCAAGCTGTGCGAACCAAAGAAAACAGGAGCCACAAACTGACTGCTTCATGTGTGTGCACCTATGCGTGTGCACATGGAATCAGGCAGTCAATTAGTATTTATTAAGCTTATAGAGTATTTGAATTCTGGGAATTCTGAGAGAGAGAGAAAAAAGTCCCCACTCTCAGAAGTTATCAGATGAAGTGACATGTGCACATAAAGTAAAAATTTAAAATATTATGTAAATACAAATTAATTTGGGGGAGCACCCGGAAGATGATGGGCTCAAGAAAGGTCACATGTAAATGAGCTAAATTTTGGAGGCAGTTAGGAGTTCAAAGTGGCAGAGGTGAGGAGGGAGGGTGTTCCAAGCATCAGAAATAGCCTTTGCAAAGGCATGGAAGGGAGAGAGAGGGAGAGAAAAAGGAAGGGACAGAAAGAGAGAGAATGGGAGGGGGAGATATATATATATATATATATATAGAGAGAGAGAGAGAGAGAGAGAGAGAGAGAAGAATGAAAAGAGATGAGAAAAAGAGAAAAAAGATAGGAGAGGAGAAAAGAGAAAAGAAGGGAGAAGGGGAGGGAAGAGGAGAGAAAGAGGAAGAGAAGGGTAAGAGAAAAGAAAAGAAGAGAGAAGAGAGAGTGAGGAGGAAAAGGGAAGAAGAGAAAAAGACAAGCAAAAAAAAGAAAAGAGAAGGGAGAAGGGAAGGGAAGGGGGAGAGAAAGAGAGGAAGAGAAAAAAGAAGAGGAAGGAGGAGAAAGGGAGAAAAACAAGGATATGGAGAAGTAACAGACAGAGAACATCTAAGTATTGTCTGTGTGCTAGGCACAGTACTACAACATTGGGAATATAACCCAATTTGTCAGTCCCAGCCCTCAGGGAGCATATATTCTAACAGGGAAAACAGCACATAATGAGGATCTGGAAAGTGGGGAGAGCTAATATGAGATGGCCTGGAAGGGGTGAGTGGCCCATTTGGGAGCAATATAACCCCTTGAGAACCCAAGAATCCAAGGTCAATCCAAAGTTACAAAGTGGGAAAGCAAGGATAATAGCCAGGTGCAGATAATATAATGAGATCTTGGAGAATGGAGAATGGGGTGTAAGGAGCCCAAGGCCATTCTGCTCAGAACAGAGCATATGAAGGAGAATAACATGGAATAAGTCTGAAAGATGATCTAAAAACACTATGGGGAGGGTCTTAATTTCCAAACAGAGGCATTTGTCATATATCCTAGACCAGCATTCATACCCTAACTTTTGTGGTGGATCCCTTTAACAGGCCATGGTCCTTTTTTCAGAAGAATGCTTTGAAATGAATACAATAAAAATGTACTAAGACAAAGGAAATCAATTATATTGAAAATGCAATTACCAAAATATTTTTTTAAAAACAAGTTCATAGCCCCCCAGTTTAAGAAATTCTTAGAGGAAATGAGATACCAATGAGATGTATATATACATATATATGTACATATATGTGTGTATATTTATATATAGCCTTAGAAAGACTTCTAGGAAAAAAGAATAAGAATAATAACATTTACACAGTGTTTACTATGTGTCAGGCACAAATTATTCTTTTTTATGTATTTATTTAAAATTTAAATACAAAACAGAACAGGGAAAAAAAACATTGTCATATGCACAGCAGAACATGAGAGGATTGAAAATATGTAACAATAAATTTCCATTTCAAGAAAGCATATATAATAATAGAACACATTGTATTCAGAACTGTCCATCTTTGTTTTGCTTCCTTGTAGGTTTTCTTTCACCCAATTATTCTCATTTGATCTTCATAAAACCTTAGAGTAGATGTTATTATGTACATTTTACAGATGAGGAAACTGAGGCAAACAGAGGCTTGCTCAGGTTATACCACCAGTAAGCTTCTGAGTCTAGATTTGAACTGGAAACTTCGTGATTGCAAGCCCGGAGCTCTATTCATTGACCACCTAACTGCCAAAAACCAGGTCAATGTATGTAGTTCTTCTCATATAGCTCCATTTATTCAATCATTCACTCAACATTTACTAACATTCAAGCAGATATACCCCTGGGAGTATATATACAAGTAAATATTACATATACTTATCTGGGTTCTTATAGTGCTCATGCTCCTCCAAAGAGTATAAAAACTCCTTGAAGGTAAAAAATGTGTTTTTACCTTTATTTCCCCCTACTGTGTAGCATTCTAGTTGGCAACTAGTAGCTGCTCAGTGAATGTTCAGGGCTCTTGGTAAAGCTGCATTCTCTGTTATATCTAGCTGCTCTGCTCTGGTAGGAAGGTGAAGGATCCTTCCCTCCATCCATGGAGATAAATCAGAAGTCAGAAGACTTGGATTTGAATCCTGACATTCCCTGCCACTTGATTCCAGCGTGATCTATGAAGCTACTTTTGCTCATTTGTGAAAAGGAAAAGATGGAAGGAGCTAGTCTCTCAGGTTCAGTCTAGCTGTGAATCTAGGATCCTTAACTGTACCAAAGAAATCGGATCACTGATTTTTGGTTGTTCCAAAGGTTTTTTTCCCCCATATTTGGTTATTTTTTCTGTCAAGTAAATCAGGCCTTGTCTTTCTAGCCCTCTCTTTTGATATTGTTACTCAGTGCTTTCTGGAGGCTAAGGTACTTAGAGGTCCAATTTTATTGCCAATTACCAACCGAAGAGACAATTGATCCCAGCACCAAGTTAACAAGCATTATTAGTTTTTATTATTATTAATTATTAGTGTCCTTCTAACCTTCCTGCTCCCCTACTCCTACCTCCCTCAAAGAGAATGGCTCACCACTTACCCCAAGGACTAAGTGTAAATAGAGAGCTTGGTTTTCTATTCAGGAAGATCTGAGTAGAAATTCTGTCTCAGATATTTACCAAGTATTGGCCTTGGGCAAAACACTAACCTATATCAGCCTCAGTTTCCTCATCCATTAAATGGGGATAATAATAATAATAATAATAATAATAATGCTTACTTCCCATGGTTGTGAAGATGAGATGACGTAAGGAAATCCCAAAAGCACTGTGCAGATATTAGCTATTATTATTACTCTGAATACATAGCTCCAGCTAGGAATTTGATCATCACTCCCACGAGCCACTTGCCAGCTGGGGAAGTTCACCCATCTCAATCTCATGGAGAGTTTTTTTTAATCTAGTTCCTTTCTGACCCTACTTCCCAGAACAAATCATATGGTATTGGACAGAATTCCTGACTTTCCTCTGTCACTTACTGGGAAAGTCACTTACCATTTTTGTCCCTGGAGCAACTTTTCAAGCCCACCAGTTGTCAGTCTGCGTCAGTGGGGAGAGATCTCAGACCTGAATCTCCCTCCATTCAGTCACAGCTTCAGCCCAGAAGGTAACTGCGCACTGATTCTTCGATTTACTGACTCTCCCCAAAGCAGTTTGGATTTTCTGGGCTTCCTCCCTCTCCTTCTCCCCCACAGGGTTAAGATTCAGCCAAGAGCCCAGGCTGGGTCTCCCCCGCTTCCCGACATCTTCCAAGCAGTTCGGGGAAGACACAGGTGAAACCAATCAAACAGAAACAAGCAGGGGCGAAGGTTGAGCGCAGCCTGGCATAGAGATTTCCTAGTGGGATTTCCATTAACGTGAATGGGAGTTGTTCCGCTAAATCCCTACATACTGTGCGGAAAATGGATCTCTAAGTGCTCAGCGGCAACATTACAGCTGATGGAACAAAAACACAGACGGCCCAAACTGAACCAAATGCAGTCGGAGCCCAGGTGCCGGGGTCACAGCGGAAGGCGCCTGGCGTCGCCGGACCAGATGGCCTCGCACACCGCGTGGCAAGGGGGCCTTCCCCGGGCACGGCCCAGGAGCGCTTGAGAATGACCCACAGGGGAGAGGGGATGGCCCTTCTTACCCGCCATGGAAACGTGGAACTGCAATCAGCTTCAGGAACCAAACCAGAGCAGGTTCTGGTCTTTTTGCTCAGCAAAGGACTAGAGACACAAGGATTAGAGAGGATGGAGGGCACTCATTTGTCTTCAGCTTGGCCTTTAAGGGATATATCTTTCTCTATAGGTCTTGTCCCATCCTCCCATAAAATCCTAGCCTCATCTTCCCCTATGTTCCTAATCTCAACCTCCTTGGTATGTCTAATCTCAACCTCCCCTATACATCTAACCCCAACCTCCTCTATATACCTAACCTCAACCTCCCCTATATGTCTAAACTCAACCTCTCCTATATATCTAATCTCATCTCCCCCATATATCTAGTCCCATCCTCTCCTGTATCTTCCCCTCTAGATCTTGCCTCATCTTTCCCTCTATGTCTGACCCTATTCCCCCCAGGAAGCACCTTATCAAACTTGCATTTTCCCAGGTCTAGTCTTTGACCTGCTAATTTCCCATGAACTAATGGACATTAAGGTCTCACTGGCTATTGGTGGCTTTATATATGTTTTCCCTCTGAAGGGAGTGTTAAAGAAGGTGCTCACAGACCCAGAGCCTAACCCAAAATAATAGATTTCTGGGGAGATTCCAGACAAAGGCAAGACAACATAAGAGCATTCTGAATTTGTAGTTAGGGGGGCTGAGTTCAAATTGTCACCGTTATTTGTCAATTAGACAAAGCCCTGAATCTCTCTTAGTTGTGGGGCCTCCATCTACAAAATTAAAGGGCACCTCTGTGTGAGAGAGAGAGTCTTCTGACTCTCAATCTGTCATTCTATGATCACAGTTAATGAAAAGGATTTCAGACACTCTTGAGACCCCTCAGAACACATAATATCATGGAAGGTGCTTAGGCTCTGCAGTCCAAAAGCCTTGTTTCATTTCTCTGCATTCTTCCTCTCCAATGTCAGTGAACTTTCATTATATCAGCACCTTTGCAAAAAAGAAAATTACAGCTGTGGACTGCCTCAGTTATCAAAGGAAGGGTCAGCTACTCACCTTACCCCATTTCTTTCCTTCCTTCTTTCCTTCCTTCCTTCCTTCCTTCCTTCCTTCCTTCCTTCCTTCCTTCCTTCCTTCCTTCCTTCCTTCCTTCCTTCCTCCTTCCTTCCTTCCTTCCTTCCTTCTTTTCTTCCTCCCCCTTCCTATTTCTCTCTTTCTTTCCTTTTCTTAAGAAAAAAGTGAAAAAAGAAGAATTGCATCAAAGCGAAGCATAATTCAAACTCAAGTCATGTGGATCCAAATCCAAATCCAGCCCCTCTCTGGTAGAGCTTTAGGAGGAAATTTTATGACTTCATCAAGGACCACAAATTGGCCCTGGGGCAAGGGCACTTGAAAACTTTCATTGCTGGCTTGATGTTAAACTTTGTTGCTTCATCAGCGCTGAAAAACTTAAAGAGTTATCTGTATCATCTAAATTTGGTGCCCTGGAGCAAAACTCCAGTTCTGCCTTCCCCTTTAACTCCCAGTTATATCTCTCCTCTTTGGCTAGAAATATTATGTGAGCATAGGCCAGCCATGATCAGGTCTGACTGAATTTCAGCCCCAGACTCAGGGAGATTCTGGATAAAATGTTGAGTTTATAAAGCTTTTCTGTTCTTAACTCATTGGGAGATATCACTATGGAATCTAAGGCAGGGCATTTGTTTTCTTGCCTCAGTTTCCCCCGGTTTAATAGAAGGGTGACCTGGTCTTCCAGTTGTTCCGAGCTCCACAGCTAATGGCGCTGAGGAAGTCCAAAGCACTTCTGTTCCCTTCCAGGTTTCTGTATCTGGCATGAGACACAAAGAACCCGAGTCCCCTTTCCCCCGCGCCCCCCACTCCTCATATTGAGTTTCCCAGAGTTGCTTCATCAGGAGAGATGCTAAGCACTCCCCTTCCCTGGCTCATTTTCCCAGTGACTAGAGGGCAAGGTTAACTTGGGATCCTGAATCACTAGATCAATATTATAACAGCTGTGAGAGAGGAGTAGCAGTCCTAAAAGACAAACACACTTTCTTTTCCCCCTAAAGCTTGTAGTTCTCATAGTGTTAACTTCCCCCCGACTGCCCCCTTGGAATGGCCCCCCTCCTCTGCCTGCCTGCCTGCCTGCCACCAACACGCCCCAGATCACATTAGCGTCCCAGGGCACAGGGAACAGTTCTCGTCTATCCGTCACCAAGGAGGCAGACGGGACAGGGGAACAAGAAGTCATTTGTACCTGATGAGGAGGACACTCCTGGGAAACAAACAGATGAGCCACCCCATGAATCTGAGCCATTCTCCGAGGTAAACAGAACTGCATGAGAAACCCACCAATTATCAGGACATCACACTTAACTCGCTCCCTGCTTCTCTGGCAGGCAGGTGGGGGACCTGAAACTGTAGCTCGGCCCCAGATTTGATTCTGAGAAAGTTAACCCTAACCAAGTTTAATGGGGGAAATTACAGAGGCTCCCATAGAAGAACAACTTAATCCATTTGTATTGCTTTTTTTTTTTTTTAAAGAAGACATTTATTTGGAATAAAATAATTCCATCGAGGACTTGGTAAGACATCAAATTTTCAGAGCCTGGCTGGGCTGGAGAAGTGATGCTGATGTCTAAATAAAAAAACTAACGTGGGGAACCAGCTTAAAACTATTGGAATGGCTTTCTTTATTTATTTGGACCTATGATTTCATTGGAATAAGAAAATCCCTGTGAACAAACTTCTTCTATCAATCCATTTGGTACCAGGCTGCAAATCTGAGAGAATTTTCATAATTTACATCAATAAAATCCATAAGCATTCTCTGCTTTGGATTTATCCTTCCCAGATGCCCGATGGGGAGTAAATGTTACTTGGTACAAATATGATGAGTATTATCTATATCTATGTGAGTTCAAGGATTCAGTCTTACCGATGACCTTTACATAGAGAGGTCATATGCTCCGGCTTACTTTTCTCATTGGGAAATGAACATGGGCAGGAATCATCATTAGTAATAATGATAATTATTAATTCCCCAAAGAGAAAGGCAGAGGAAGCAGGGGAAGTGAGGTTATGCATTCAGAGACTAGAAGAAAGATGGTTTATGTTCCTGAAGAATTTTTTTTTAATCTATCAACTCCAGGAGTGACAGTCCTTTCACAATATCAAGAAAACATAGACAGTTTTGGATATTATACTTTCTTTGACAATTCTAATCCCAGTAATTATGAGAAAACAACAATATAATAACAGCATTTATTTATGTGGCACTTTATGGATGTTATCTCCTTTAATCTTAACAATTTCCCTGGGAGGTAAATATGATTAGTTATCCCCATTTTTCAGATAAGGAAACTAAGGAAGGAAAGGCTTAAGTAAGTATAAGTGTCTGAAACTGGATTTGAATTCAGGTCTTCCTGACTGCAGACTAAGTCCTCTATCTACTGCACCATCCAGCCCTAAGATTTCCACAACCCCATACTCAATTTGAATATGATTTTAGTGATATGAAAATTAGAGGCAGATCCCCAGGTCCAGGATTAGAGCAGAGAGATGCACTCGTGTCTGCAGCTTCCCAGGGGGGAATAACATCCTACTTCTTTCTTTTCTGGCAAAGCCAGTCATCCCTTTGGAAGGGAATGTGATTAAAATATGCTCAAACAGTGGTCTTATGTAGAAATTCAGATTTCTAAGGGAAGGGGCACTTAGAATTGGAGATTTAGAACCATAAAGGCATTTAGAGATGATGTTATTCAGCTATTTTTCTTTGAGGGGGTGAGGCAATTTGGGTTAAATGACTTGTCCAGGGTCACATAGCTAGGAAGTGCTAAGTGTCTGAGTCAGATTTGAATTCAGGTCCTCCTGACTCCAGGGCTGGTGCTCTATCCACTCACCACCTACCTGCCCCTCAGCTAATTCTTTAACAAATAAAGAACTGAGGTTACCCAAAATAATAGAGGTACTAAGTAACAGTCTAAGGATTCAAACTCAAGACTTTTTATTCTACCATTCTCCTTTAAAACAAAATACAGCTGTAGTCACAAAGGCAGGAAGGCTTAGAAGACAGGTGATTGGACTTGGAATCAGGAAGATCAGGGTTTGCCCTATGCTTCCAAACTGGGCAAAAGTTACTCACTCTAGTTTCTTATCTGTGAAATGGGCATAATGATATCACCCATCTCACAGACTCATGAGTCTCAAAGGAGTTTGAATCTGTAAAATACTTTACCTAAAATGCATAAAATGATGCCAAATGTATTCCTAATACAAATAAATTAAATGAAAGCAAGTAAATACAATGGAGAAATTGATCTTGTCTTTTCTTTTTTTTTTAATCAAGTGAAATGATGGGTGTCTCATCTATGAAATGGGCATGATGACATCATCTGTCTCAGGTTTGTTATGACTTTCAAAGGAGTTGGGATCTATAAAATACTTTCCCTGAAATGAATAAAATGATGACAAATACATTCCTAACACAAATAAATTATATGGAAGCAAATAAATAAAGTGGAGAAATCAATCTTAAGCTTTCTTTCATTTTTTTTAATCAAATAAAATGATTGGTTTCTCATCTGAGAAATGGGCATAATATGATCTGTCTCACAGGCTTGTTGTGAATATCAAAGGAGTCAGAATCTAGAAAATAGTTTCCTTAAAATGTATAAAATGATGACAAATGTATTCCTAATACAGATAAGTTAAATGGAAGCAAGTAAATAAAATGGGGAAGTTGATCTTAAGCTTTCTTAATTACTAACTAAACATTTCACTCGATTAAAAAAAAGAAAAAGAAAACTTAAACTTTCTTAATTACTAACCAATCGTTTCATTTGATTAAAAAAAAGAAAAAGAAAATTTAAGATGAATTTCTCCATTGTATTTACTTGCTTCTATTTAACTTATCTTTATTAGGAATACATTTGTCATCATTTTATATATTTTAGAGAAAGTATTTTCTAGATTGGGACTCCTCTGATACTCGTAACCAGCAGGGACTGTCGGGAGATTCAGAACCACGGTTACGGGTTTCTGCGTCCGCACCCACCCATTTACTCCGAACGAGGTTGGGTCCTGTCCAACCAGCAGTGCTAGTCTGGTCTCTGGGTGCCTCTCTCTGGGTGTGTCAGATCCGTTTCCCAGCCTCGCAGTCCATGAGCTGACAGGTGCTGTTTGGGCACCCGGTAAGAGGCTGCCTGGGGGTCACCCTGCAGACTGGCCCGAGTGGGCATAATGGGGGCCTCATTGCTTATCTCCAGAGATTTCTATCGCTCCAACTACTGATCCCTCTCCCCTTTTACAGAAAAAACTTTAGAGCTTTGTCACCGGTCGGTGGGAGGATCCTGGGACTCTTTTCTCTCCTTCTATCATGACTTTATCAACCTCCCTCTGGCTCGGCTTTTCCTTACCCCCTTTCCCATTACCCAAGATTTCCTTTCATGTTCTTCCATTCTCACCACACTGTGGTGAAAAACCATTTTCTCATAACCATGCTGGAGCCTCCCTTTCCCACCATCTCTCTGGCTCCCCAAAGGACAGATATTTTCAGTGTCTTCCAAGCAAATATCCTTCACCTGAGTTTTCTTCAGATGGGAAAGAGCCAGTTTTTTAAAAGGTGATATTTAAGTAGCCATAGTAATTTAATTCTTTATTTCAATCACTTTTCCTTCTGAAATGAATAGAGGGGATTTTTTTAGTCTTCTTTCTTCCAAGAACAGTTTGCTGGCTAAATGAGTTCAAGGGGCGTAATATAAAGTCTTCAAATATGGCTGTATTCATATACATCTAATTTGTGTTATAAATAAATACAGCATTTACCGGGACTTGATTATCATCAGCACCCAGTAAGTTGATGACTGATCTTAGTACCCAATCTATATCCTCTGAAGCATGTCAGGAAGCAAAAGAAGGACCTAGACCACCATAATAATATGGAATAAAAATAATATTAATAAATTAATATTGATGTAGAACACAACTTATATTTAGATGGACTAACCACTGTGCTGTTTTACAGCTATTATCTCATTTTGTACTCACAACTCTGGATACTAGGTGAGATAATAATAATTTTTATAATAATAACTTTTATAGAGTATTTACTATGTGTCATTTACTGTGCTAAGTAATTTACAGCTTGTTGGACACGGAGGCAGGATGATGGAGGTTTGATATTTACAATTTCATTTGCTTCTTACAACAAATCTAGCATAAGGTGCCATTATGATGCCCATTTTGCAGATGAAAAAACAGAGGTAGATAAGAATAAAGTGACCCACCCAGGTGTCATACACCAGTAAATATCTAAGGCCAGATTTGAATTCAGATCTTCCTGACTCTTCTCCCTGACTTTGAAACATTTCACCAAAATCTCTTATTCAAGCTTCATCTTCTGAGTATTTTCCAAGCCTGTCTCTCCAGCATATTGCAACATGTCAGTAAGTTTGTTTTACACAAGCAATTTCCTGTTAACCATTTTCTAATTAGGAAAATTGGACCCAGTTTCACCTTCTGCCACCCTCGTGATTCATAGCATTCTGGCCTGCTTAGTTAAACTCACTTTTGCTAGATGAAAAAGGCCTAGGGCTTAATACAGGTTGCTCATGATTTCTTTTTTTATATGTTACATATACGCAATTCTTTTAAACATATTTCCATATTTGTTATGTTGTACAAGAAAAATCAGATCAAAAGGGAAAAAATCCCTTTTGCAAACAAACAACTGCCACAAAAAGGTGAAAATACTATCTTTTAATCCATATTCAATCTCTGTATACAGATGGCATTTTCCATCTCAAGTCTACTGGAATTGTCCTGAATCACTCATTGTTGAAAAGAGCCAAGTCCATCACAATTGATCATCACATCATCTTGTTGTTACTGTATACAGTGTTCTCTTGATTCTGTTCATTTCACTCAACATCAGTTCATGTATGTCTTTCCAGGCTTTTCTGAAATCACCCCTGCTCATCATTCCTTACAGAACAATAATATTCCATTACATTCATATTCCATAATTTATTGAGTCATTTCCCACTTGATGGGCACCTACTCAATTTCTAGCTCATGATTTCTTTTGTATTTCTTTTATCTGGAAAGTTTTTCCTGACTCAAGAAGAATATGAATTTATTTCAAGATGAGTTCTTCACTATACCTTCTCTTATCTTTTCTTCTAGTGAATGCTCACTACCTCAAAGTTTCCCCACTTTTTTCCCTCCTACTTACACAGAACTCTTTGAACTCTTTTACACAGTACACAGAACTCTTTGAAAACATCAAAGTGCCCTAGAAATATTATTATAATTATTACATGAACAATCCACTGACCTAAGACTAAAAATACATTCTTTGATTATTGCTGGTGAAGAAAAATGACTAATTTTTGTAATAATAAGAGTTAGATAATTTATTCAACTAAAATTGACTAAGCACAAGCTATACATATGGTGAGGCAAGTTATTAAATACAGACACCCACAAAACATGAGATGCAAGCTTTAGTCTCCTTAGTGACATCACACAGAGAAAGCACAGCTATATAAAAACAAGAGGCCATATCCAAATAACGTTGAACATGAAAAAATTTCCAAACCATTAGGAATAATTCAATGGTAGCTATTTATGAATGAATGTCAACTTGACAGTTGATCTCAAGTTCAGTGTTCCAGGACTATGTTCCTGAACCTAGTTTGTTTAATATAGTCAGGGATGACTTGGATAAGGGATAGATTATATACCTGTTATATATGCAAATGACATAAAACCAGGAAATGAAGTCAAAATGTTGAAGGACAGAGCCAGGATCCAAAAGATCTCAATATGCTAAAACACTGGACCAAGTCTTTGAAAATGAAATGTAATTATTCTTGTACAAGTAGAATAAGGAATGAACATCATGACTACAATTTAACTGAAAAAATATTTGGGGCTTTTAATTGGCTCTAAGGCATGTAAGTTGAGTATATATGGAAGTAAAAGAGCAGAAAGGAGCCACATGTGCAAAAAAAAATTGTAGCAGTTTTTTTTTTTTTTATGTGTGATGGCAAGAAAGTAGAAATTGAATGGATGCCCATCAGTTGGAGAATGCCTGAATGAATTATGGATTATGGATGTAATGGAATATTATTGTTCTATAAGAAATAATGAGCAGGCTGATTTCAGAAAAGCCTGGGAAGACTTACATGAACTAATGCTGAGGAAAGAGTGCAGAACCAGAAGATCATTGTACCCAGTAACAGTAAGATTATGTGATAATCAACTGTGGTAGACTTAGTCTCCAAGACAATTTGATAGTCTTAGGATAGAAAATGCCATTTTTATCTAGAGAGAACTATGGAGACTGAATTCAGATCAAAGTATACTATTTTCACCATTTTTTTGTCGTTGTTTGCTTTTTTCCCTCCATGTTTTCTCTTTTGTTCTGAATTTTCTTTCACAATATGATTAATGTGAAAATATGTTTAAAATGATAATACATGTATAACCTATACCACATTTCTTGCTGTCTCCGGGCAGGAGGGAGGTACAGAAGGGGAAGGAGAAAAAATTGGAATTTATAATCTTACAAAAATGAATGTTGAAAACTACCTTTACATGTAATTGGAAAAATAAAATACTACTGAAATTTTTAAAAGTGTCAATGGAGGGCAAATATGGAAACTAAGAGAGCTAAGCTGATCTTTGGCTTCCTTAGGAAAGGCAGAGGTCTGCACGAGGGAGGTGACATTCTAATTTATCTTTTATTTCCTTTTAAGAGAGCATAGCACAGTTGACAGAAATCCATAATTGGAGTCGGGAAACTCTTGGTCAGGACATCACTGGGATACTGTATGCAGTTCAAGATGCCACATTTTAGGAAGGACACTGATAAACTTGGAGACTGACCAAGAGAGAACAATCAAGGTTCTGAAAGGTCTTGAATTCAGATAAGGGAACTATGATTTTAGCCCAGAGAAGAAAAGATTTTAGTAGCTATCTTTGAGTATATGGTAAGGTGTCACCAGGGAGAGAGATCAGAGGTTCCCCAGAAAACCAAACTAGAAGTTACATATAGAAATGGCAAAAAGAGATGATATAGATTTGATACAAGAAAACATTTCCCCGTAATTAACTCTGTCTCAAAATGGCAGAAGCTGCTAGGAGTGATATTGGCTTCCTTCTTACTGAAGGTCTTCCAGCTAAGGCCATATCATCAACTTTACTCATGCTGTGTATGTGGTGGGGGGCATTCTTATTCAAGTATGGTTGACCTAAATTATCCTTGAAGTTGCTTCTGACACAGATGTATTTTTATAAATATCCTGAATTTTCAACATTTACTTTTAAATTTTCTTTTTAAAAAGGGATTATGTCAGTTTTTAGAGCTCTGGCTTTGGAGACAAGATAATATGAGTTCAATTCTTATTCTCATCTGGATAAATCTGGAAAAAAATAGCTAATCTCCAGTGTCCATTCCCCCTTCCCACCTCCTTTACCTTCCCCAACAAATCCCCCCACCCAAAAAAAAATCCCTCAGTTTATAAGAAGTTGGCAATGAGTATTAATGGAATTAATTTTCACATACATGGATCTAAACTCACTCCACTCCAAAAATACTCCTTTTAGAATAATTAAATATTCACTGAAGCCATAATCTTACTCTTCTTGGAACAGAAACTGGACAAAAGGTAAGTAGACGATACCCTTGGCTATGAAAGTCAATAAAAGCCAATGAAATCTGCCCATTGATTTTCTCTATTGAAAAGGGGGAAGTTACCAATTTGGAGAATTAAAGAAGAGGGCTCGGACCCTCTCAAAAGCATTCTCTAGAATCTGAGATATTTTTCCTGATAAATAACTATAAATGGAAAATAACTAAATAGAAAAAATTGCCATGACCACAGATTCACATTCAATCCTGATCAAAGCAACTTTTAGGCTTTCATTCTCTCCCCTCCACCCCCAATGTTGTTCTCACCTCTTTGTCTCTAGATTTCCATATACTTTTATTCTCCTTGATTTGTTTTATGGAAAAACAGACTACAGATTAGGGATGAAAAGTTGAATAGCTTAGTCAAAACCGACCTTTGAAATGATACACAATAGTCATTCCAAGGTAGTTTGTTTTATCTCCTTTCAGAATTGGGCTTCTCTTAGACCCCTCCTTTTCTGTCTTAGTCAGGCACAGAACCAACCACCACCCTTTAGCTTGTAGACTCCAAGGTCAACTGGAGGTAAGGCCCTTGTGGCGGCAGGTGAGAGAGCACGCTAAGCTATGGGATGGGAACTCTTCTGTAGTATCACTGAGAGGTCAAGGTGTTCACCCCAGCCGATTTTCATAGGTTGCTTCATTAAAAATTAAGATTCAACCACACTACAAAACAGATTGGCAGGCTGCTAGAAATTGTTATAAATAATTTATCAGCGCGCCCATTCTGATTTCTTCCAAATGCCCTCTTTGTTATTTTTAGTACAAAAGAAAGCATATCTCACTACAGGGCTCAGTGGAGTCAGAGGAAAACCACTGAGGGCCATGCAACCGAATTTCTGTAGCTGCAAAAGTGACTTTGCCTTATGAGTCTCTCTCAATCTCCACACTCAAATCACTTGTCCAATTGGCAACTGGCATTTCCTCTCCCTTAAAGTATTAAGAAAGGGAAAAGAAATGAATTATCTTCATTTTATAATTCAGTCAATAGCAATGATGCAAAAGGAAGATAAATTTGGTTTCTGGGGGGGAGTCTCATCTCGAAATGGAAGGAGAGAGAGAGAGAGAGAGAGAGAGAGAGAGAGAGAGAGAGAGAGAGAGAGAGAGAGAGAAAAGAAAGAAGGAAGGAAGAAAGCCTTTTTTTATTTGAAGATTCCAATGGTCAATATAGACAAACCTTCAAGTAAATAAATTCGAATAAAATCCAAAAGTAAATTCTCAAATTAGTCATTTGAAATTTGGCCCTATATTCCCATAGAAAAAACATTGTGAATGGTGACTGGGTTGAGCCCACCTAGCCTTTCAATGATCCACAATGTAGATGAACTATAGTACTATTTTAATTGTACCTGGGAACTGAACCACCATAATATTATTTCTGTGGGAAGATATCTTTTCAATTTTAGATGAGGATATCAGAAACTCTGTGAGATAATGTGTTTTAAGAGATTTGCAAACTTGAAAGCTCTCTAATTCAGTGTCAGATATTCTTATTAGCAAAGGATTTCAACAGGTAGATGGGAAAAAAGAGGGTGTCTTAGGTGGTGGGAATAATGTGAACAAAGTCTTGCAGATTAAAAGGAATAAAGAATGTTTTAGAACAGGAAGTGATCCAGTTTGTTAGAAAAATAGAATGTACACAAAATTTTTATAAGAGATCCAATTATAAAAATGGTTTGTGAACAAATCACAGAGAAGTTGTTATTAGTAGGCAATGGAAAAAGAAGAAACAGCAGATTGTTCTAAGCACCAACGTATTTAGGACCAAGGGGTTTGTGAAAGTTGGCCATCTACAAGCAATGAATGGACAGATATGGCCCTCCTATTTTTCTTCACATCCAGTGTGGTAGGCTTAGAGAACCAAGTCACAGGGAGCCATACCTCCATCTATCCAAGTTCCAGAATTTTCAACAACTTAACAGATAGTCGTTATGTCTCCCATTTGGAACATTATTAGGTTAGAGTAAATTCTTAGAGAAAAAGCCTGCATGATGACTAGGTGCTATCCACAGAAGCCGTGTCCACAGAAGATGGAGGTTTGGGCTGAGAATCAAGAAGACCTGGCTTCTCGGTTAAGTTAGTGACCTCTTTGGCTTCTTCATCATAAGTGGTGGAATTTGATGGGCAGCTAGGTGGCCCAATGGATAGAGTAATGAGTCTGGAGTCAGGAAGATTCATCTTTCTGAGTTCAAATCTGGCCTCACACACTCTCTAGCTGCATGATTTTGAGCAAATCTCTTATCCCTGTTTGCCTCAGTTTTCTCAACTTTAAATGAGATGGAGAAGGAAATGGCAAACCATTCAGTATCTCCAAAGAACCCAAATTTGGATCATGAAGAGTCAAACATGACTGAAAATGTCTGAACAACAAAAGGATTTGGTAGATCCCTTCAACTATGATTTATTATTTAATGATATTTAATTAATCCTATGAGTTATTATTTAAACCAGTCCACACCTTAAAGCCCCATATAGATGGCAATCCCTATTGTTATGGTAATTATTGTAATTATTACTGTGCATAGTGGATGCTCAATAGATAATTTTGGATTTGACATATGTGAGTGCCAGTTCACTTTACTTCACAAAGGAAAAATGAAATCCATTTCTGTACTGAAAAATCTAATAAATCAATAATTCTGTATTAAGAATCTTTATTCTAGGACAGCTAGGTGGCATAGTGAACAGATTACTGGCTCTGAATTCAGGAGGGCCTGAGTTCAAATCTGAGTACTTAATGAAGGTGGACTCCAAAAAAAAAACTGTATTCTCAAAATGAGATCCAAAAAGAACCTCAAAAATCACTGTTCTCTCTAAAACACAGAGAAAAACAGATCATGTTTCAGTAACATGGAGAGTTTTTCTTTTAATTCAAAAGAATTATGCTTATCAATGTATGTTCTTAAGCAAGTCATTTCCTGAACCTAAAGCATATACTGTGGGACTCTGGGCTTTAGTTTTCTCATCTGTAGGAGAAGATTGGAATGGGTTCTCAGATTTCTGCCAACTCTACCTCTATGATCTTCAATAACATCCCTTCTCTGGGACTCAGTTTCTTCAGCCGTAAAAAAGAGAAGGGTTAGATAAGATGCTTTTAAAGATCTCTCCTATCTTTAGACAAATTTTAAGGCAGGGCTTCCAGATTCCCTTGTTGCTAGCAATGCTTTCTTATTTATATTCTTTTTTTATTTTTTCTTTTTCTTTTTTAGTTTTAATAGCTTTTTATTTACAAATTATATGCATGAATAATTTTACCTTATTTATATTCTTAATAATAAAGTATTTATGTATCTTGTACAGAGCCAAAGACTAAAGACACAGATGCAGCAGCTCTGAGGCTGCTTTTCCTCACTCCCTCTTTTTAGAGGGGATGGGTAGGAAGAGATTGGGGTCCTGGGATTACAAGAAAGCTTCGGTGGCTGGCAACCTCCCCCAGCTATTTGGCAGGTGAGCCCCAGGTGACCTGAAGACCTCTTGCTTTTGGTCTGACAGCCGAGAGCCTTTGTTTGCTCCCAGCATGCTTTCTCCTGTTGTTTGTTTTTTCTGCTTTAGTTTCCTGTCCTGTTCGGGAATCAGATAGTTCTTCAGTATTTGTTCTGTGTACTTTGTTTCTGATGATTGTTGTACTATTATATACCTGAAGACTAATGTTCTCTATTTATTTTATAGTTGGTGGGAGTGAGAGGTTAGAGATGTGTTTGGGGTACAAATGAGAAGGTCAGAGAGTCACTTGTGAATGCAAATCAATGTGTAGGGGAAATATGATTCTTGGTGAGAAACAATTCTAAGTGGCTCCCTTATATTCGAAATGATCTCCGACAAACTAGCTGTGGCACAGCATTGGTGTATTTGTTTATTTGTTAAAATCTGAAGAGAGAGAAAAAGAGAAAGGAAAAGTAGAAAAGGGGAAGAGAGAAAAACAAAGCGACACATAGAGAAGAGAGAGACAGAGACACAGAGAAAGATACAGAGAAACAAACAAAGAAATGGAGAGAAAGAGGAACAAGAAAAGGAGAGACAGGAGAGGGGAAGACAGAAAAGAGAGACAGAGATAGAGACAGCGACACACATACACAAATACTTAATAGCAATTCAATACATATTTACTAAATGCCAACTATATACTAGGTTATACATTAAGCACTGGAGATAACCAAAATTTGGAAACCAAAATCATCCCTGTCCTCCATGAGTTTATATTCTCGTTAATTTTTCAGTGACTCTTTCTTGGGTCTGATAGCCCTTGATACTCTGTCATTTCTTACCTAGCTTTAATCACTGAATGGATGTTGCCTCAGTCAAACAGACTTGTTAAAGACTTTAGTATAAAAAGGCGAAGGTCTCCCACCAGGTCCAGAGCCATCTCCAGTTGCCTTGATCTATATCTGGACACTGGACCCAGAGGGCTCTGGAGGAGAAAGTGGGTCAGGTGACTTTGCATAGCCCTTTCTTGCTTAAATCCAATTCACTTGTTTGTCAGGACATCATCTCCCTGATGTCATGGCCCTCTTCAAGAATGGAGCACAAACAGCAACCACCTCAGTGCTCTATTCCTACAAATGCAGGCTTGATTTGACATGGGTATAAGAAGGGAGGGAAGAGAAAGGAATGATCATTTATTAAACACCTATTGTGTACTAGCCACTGTGCCAAGTGTTTCACAAATATTATCTCACAAGAAAAAATTGAAACTGTCCTGAGTCTGGCCACAGATATTAAGCAGACGACTCTCCATAATGAATAACTGAGGAACATTCCTGATTAGAAACGAATTGTATAATAGCAATCATTGTGGGATTATTCTTTAGTTTGAAACCTAGTTGTCCTTTCTTATCCATCCTATTTCCATTCCTTTTATTATTTAAAGGTACAAGGAAACATTATGGAAATTGTAAAATATTATTAGCTTTCTAGAGATAGAGAGGGTGACTAACAGAAAGAATGGGAAAGACATCAAAGAAGGAAAAGCAGGATCTGAAGCCTGATGCTCTCTGATTTGTGCAGGTCCAACTGAATGTTCAATTCTTTTCTTTTATGCCAGAGTTTAGCTCAGGGTGCATTTAGGGTTAGTTTCTTAATTTATAAATATTGGAAAATTTCAAATGATCTAGAATGCTGAATCAAACCCAAATCAACATCTTTGTCAGCAAATAATTAAGTGGGCTGACCACATGTGAAAGCCCATCTTCCAAACTCCTTGAAAGTATCTATTAACAGTTTAGAATCCTTACTATTACAGTCAATAAAACCAGCTACCTAAAAGTCTCTACTAAGCTATCCAATTTAAACCATAGTTTGTAATTTCAGGCAATTAAACTATAATTTAAATTTTGCTATGAAATTTTTTTCTGGCATGTCCTAATAGTATGAATTAATGAAAATTTATTGAATTTAAAACTTGGTTTTTGTGAGGGTCCAGTGACATCAAAATCCACAAAATCAACTAGATATAAGTCTTCCTTTCAATATTCAGATATTAACCTATTGTGGATACCCCAGCTAGCCTCTTGTCACATCTGATCTTAACCACTGTAACAGAAGCCATGTTGTTTCCAGAATCTCCTCTCTGTCACTAAAATAATTTTCCTAAATCATAAATCTATGTAATTCTTCTTTTTTAAAAAAAATTCAGCAACTACCTTATTGCCTCTACATAAATTCTTTATCCTGACATTTCAGATCTGCTAGAATCTAGTCTCAGTTTACCTTTCCTGTCTCAATTCACATTAGTTCAGTATACATACTCAGTATTACAGCAAAGTGAACTGGGAGCTATTCACCAACCTCACCATTCAATAGCCCACATCTCCATATTTGCATAAGATATCTTCCATGTCCAGAATGCTTTGTGTCTTCCCCTTCCCCTCAAAGAATCCTTTTCCTTCAAGACTCAGCTCCAGTTTCACTTCCCCAGTGAAACCTTTCCTAGCCTCCCCAGGAGTTAGTATTCCCTCCCTCCTCAAATTACCTTGTATTTTACTTATCTCTGTACACGTTGCGTATCTAGTAAGCTGTAACCTTCCAAAAAGTAGAGACTGTTTACATTTTGTCGTTGTGTCTCTGGAACCTAGCACAGCGTCTTATATATAGTAAATCTTTAAAAAGTGTTTCTTGAAAAGATTTAATGAAATGCTCCAATTCAATTGATATTGCGTCTGATCAAATAACTTTAATTATTCTTACCATGACTGAATCCATTACAGATTTTTGGTGACTGGGTTGATGATATTGTTTTTGTAGAGGTGGGTAGTGGTGGTGGTGGTGATGTATGTGTATATACATGATTTTTATGTTCAGTGTTTGGATCACGACACACAGAGGGACAGAGACAGAGAGAAAAAGAAAGAGAGAAGAAAAAGGAGGAGGAAGAAAAGGAAAAAAGTAAAGGAAGAAGGAAGGAAGAAACAGAAGGCGAGAAAGAGGGAAAGAAAGAAGAAAGGAAGAAAAAAAGGATGAATAAAGAAAATAGAGAAAGGAAAAGAGAGGGAAAGAGACAGACACACACAGAGATCAGAGACAGACAGAATGGGTATTTATGCTTGTGTGTATGTCACTAGAATTGGATAAGCAGAATGGAAATTGTATGACTGTAGTTCCCTGTCTTATCCATACTGACTCAAATTGTATAACCATACCAAAACAGCAGAATTTACGATAGCCCAGTAAAGTTCTTCCATAATACCAGGAGCCATCATCAAACATAATCTTACCTAATTCTGTTTGGTTCTAAGAGAAGTGAGTTGAACAAAGACAGTTCTTGTTTTATCCCTGGAATGAAAAGAGAAATCAGAAGAATCAGGTTGAGCAGTGAACTTTGCCTTCCCATCTCCCTATCTCCTGGCCCAACTCTCTTTTCCCTCTTCTTCCCCACCCCTTTTTATATTTTTCCTAGTTTTGTTTAATCCGAGTCTATAAATGAACAGACATTTTATGTAGGGAATGGCTCCAATCATTTCCAGTCAAGAAACCTATGAAAAAAAATCTGATTCCACAACAATAATACTCCAGTTTTTGCTATGTATTTCAAGAGACTATATGGCATAATGGATAGAGCACTGGACCAGGAGTCCAGAAAATCTGGGTTTGCATCCCATTTCAGCTATTTCCTGCTTTTGTGGACCTGGGCAAAGCACAAAACATATCTTTCTAAAAATGAAAACAACAATCTCCATGCTATCCACCTTACATATCTTATTGACAAGAGAGTCAACAAATAAACATTTATTAAGTGCCTACTGTGTGTCAGACACTGTGCCAAGTCCTAAAGATAAAAAAGAGGCAAAAAACAGTTTTTCATCCTCTTAAGAAGTTTACAATCTAAAGAGAAAATTTATGGGAGGTGTTGTTTAAGCCTCAATATGCTACACAAATGTAATAATATGGAAAGATTAGAAACAAATTCAATAAATATATGACTGTTCTCTCCTACAAAACTAGGCACTCCTATACCCAGTATGTATCCTGAAGTTCTGGTTGCTGCAACTCAAGAAAACAGACATTCTGGAACTGGAAAATATCCAGAGAATTGAGACAATAATGAAAAATGTGGAAGATATTGAGCTAACTTACTTTATACAGCAATATTAATCTTTAGTAATCAATATATATTTATTAAGTACCAATACCCAATATATATCTTATAGTTCTGGTTGCTGCAACTCAAGAAAACAGACATTCTGGAACTGGAAAATATCCAGAGAATAAAGATAATGAAAAATATGGAAGTTATTGAGCTAATTTATCCATATAACAACCTTAATCTTTGGTAAACAATCAATACATATTTATTAAGCACCTACTATGTGCCAGGTACATAAGCACTGGTAAGCACTGGTGTGCTGTTTGCCCTTTGTTCTTGAAGAGGACTTTGACATCAGGAAGGTGATGCCATGGCATGCAAGTGAATTTATTTAAATGAGGGAAGGCTGGACAAAGTAACCAGGCTTACTTTCTCTACCAAATCCATCTAGGTCTAGAGGGAAGTTGTCAGGAGCCACCTTTCAGTGGCTGCTGGAAGTCTAACTTGGACCTGTAGAATGGATCGCTTCACATGAGAGGATGACGATGATACAAGGAGATTGGGGGGCAGTTGCGTTCTCTGACCTCCCCACTGAGAGGCAGTTACATTGTCTGACCTCTCTCCTCTTCCCTTTGCCTCCAATTTATCTCATTCCCAGTCCACAACGCCTGTATCAGCAAAGGCTGTTTTGCAACTGCTTCAGATGTTATGATTCACAGCTGCGGAGGCCCCATGAGCACCCCTTCCATTGATGTACAGCACATCACCCAAAGAGACAGACAAAGGTTAAGGAGCCTTTTGAGTTAATGTAGTGAATTTTCTTGATGACTAAAGCTATTCCAAGATAGAAGGGTCTGCTTTCCAACACGGTAGGCTGCCCTAACCTGAAGGTCTTCCAGTAGAATTGGGGCATATATTCATTAGCAGAGATGTCATAGAGGGCATTCTCATATAAATGCAGATTAAACTGGGTCCCTTCTAATGAGATCCTATCATTTTTAACCATTGAAAATGTAAAATGTGATATTTTATATATCAAATTGTGATCATATCAACACTGATGTTGGGATATTGAAAATAAAACACGCTTAACATAGTTTGTTAAGATCTGGAATATCATCAGTGTGAGCAGAACCTCCCAACTAATGTAGATGGCAATACCATCCATTCCTGAACAGGCAAGAGTCAAGAGAGTCTGGGATTGAATCCTGCCTCTTACACTTACCTGTTGTGTGACCTCAGTTTCCTCATCTGCAATAGGAGGATAATAATCTCTAGTATCCATACCTCAAGTTGTGAGAAACAAAGAGGTACATAAAATGCTTGAAAACACAGTACATAAATGCCAGTGCTGGTCTTGTGATGATGATACTTTCTTATATTTCTTTGTGAAAATCAGACATGCATTGTACTAGAATATATCACTACCCTACCATTATTCTTTTACAGTTAACGTTTTTTTTTTTTTTTGGATTGTTGCACAAATGGATAAAATACTGTTTTGTAGATTCTCTAAGAGTATCCTCAGTACAACTCCAGAAGTAAATAAGATGATACGGGTAATATGAACCTCATTTTTTTTTTATCAAATGACTTGAATTTCTTCTGTTATTGAATGTTGAATGATTTTCACTACATATAGCTTAAAAATAATGAGTATCTGGGGTGGTGATTAAGGCAGATCTATGACACAGTGGATAGAGTACTGAGCCTGGTGTTAGGAAGATTCATTTTCTTGAGTTCAAATATGGTCTCAGACACTAACCGTATGACTCTGAGAAAAGTCATTTAACCCTTTTTGCCCCAGTTTCTCCATTTGTAAAAGGAGATGGAAAAGGACATGTCAAAGCATGGCCAAAAAATCCAAAAATAAGGTCATGAAGAGTCAGTGATGACTTAAAAATATTGACTGAACAACCAGGGCAGTGATACCTTTTTACAAGTTTGCTGTTAAATTTTTACAAATCAATATTATATCTGAGTGATCATGGAAATGTTTTGTCTGTGATAATGCTTTCTTTCCCCTTCACCTGTTGAATTCCCAAGGATATTTTGAATTTGTTTGTATTATATAAATTTTTTTATTCTAGTCTTTAAAAAACACTAAGCTCATGATGCATCATTCCACTACCAAGTTATGTCTTGCTAAATATTCAGAAGGTACTCACCTGAATTGATGAACTGCATGGTTTCTATCATTTTCTTTTTTGGTTGTAAACATAAGTCACAAGTTTACTTCCCATATCTTTAAAATCTTTATTAATTGTCTATGTATCTTTTGAATTTATCCCTCATGAAAATAACAAGTGGGTTTTTGTTGATATTATATAAAACGGAAACTATCTTCAAAGTCACATGATTAAGATTTGCATGAAATACAAAATCCTACAGGGTGCATTTTTTTGTTCCTTTTCCTCTTTCTTCTCAAAAATAAAAACAAAAATAACTTGTCTCAGAAGAGCAAATGCAGAAGTAAAAGCCCTCTTCTCACAAAGTATCTCTCAAATGTATGATAAAATCATATACAATCTCTGAATCATTTATTTTTTATATTAAAGTTTTTTTTTTATTTTTCAAAACATATGCGTGGACAATTCTTCAACATTAGCCCTTGCAAAACCTTGTGTTCCAATTTCCTCCTCTTCCCCCGTGCCCTCCCCGAGATGACAAATAGTCTAATATGTGTTAAACATGATAGAAATATTCTATAGTTTTCTTGAATAATCTGCATTGATCAGTGAGTTCAGGTTCCATAAAAGTGGCATTGGCTTGATCCTGGATTGCTTTCCCAAATCTCTTTTTTTGTTTTAAACAAATGACTCAGCCATTTATTAAATAATAATTTGTAGATGTGTTGTTACTGATCCACCTTCAGTTTCTCAAATATGGCACTATATTTTTTTTCTCCATACCTTTGTATTCTTTACCCCCCACACCTGTAATGCTCCACCTTTTTCTTCCACTACTTTAGCTTCCCTGAATACCTGCCTGAAGACTCAGCTCAAAAGGTCAAAAGTCACCTACTTTAGGAGACTTTTTTTGGACCACTCAGCTTCCCCTTTCCACGTGCCCCTCATCTACTCTGAGTATGTGTATGTGTGATTGTGCATCTGAGTTTATTTACCCAGTGATCTCCTCCATTAGAATGTGACCTCCTTAAAAGCAGGGACTTATCAGGCCTTTCCCCTAACAAGTGTTTAATAAATACTTGTTGATTCAATTCAACTCCAATATATATGAATGTTGCTATGGGTGGCCTTTTGATTCCACTCTTGTATGAAAAATTTCTCTCCCGCTCCATACAGATATATTGTTGTTGAGTCATTTCAGAAACGTCCAATTCTTCATGATTCCACTGGGGATTTTCTTGGCAAAGATAATTGAAGGGCTTTGCCTTTTCTTTCTCTAGTTCATTTTACAGATAAGAAATTAATGGCAAACAGAATTAGGTGACTTGCACAGGATCTCAAAGCTAGTAAGTATCTGAGGTCACATTTGAACCCAGGACAATGAGTTTTCCTGATTCTGGATCTGGTGCCCTATTCATCATACCAAATAGTTGCTCCACTATACAGACATACACCATTCTATGTTACATTTGGCAAATGGACCTTTACTATTTCTTCACAAACTAGTATCCATTTGTCACTAAAACATTTCTATAGGTTTTTGTGTATTTATTATGTGTTCTGAGAACATTTCTCAATCTTCTTCCACTTTTTAAAATAAGGAAGTGTTGATCTTTCTATAGCTGCACTGAAGTGGTGAGTCAGATTCAATAAACATTGATTACGTGTCAATGTGATAAGCAACATATTAAGAGCTGACAATACAAAGAAAAGGCATAAAACAGTTCCTGTTCTCAAGGAGTTCCCAATCTAATGTAAAAAAAAAAACATAAAAAAAACTTTAAAACTGGCGGGGGGAGTTAAGAGTACACTATGTGGGAGCATGATGAAGTCCTCAGCCAAGTAGAAAATAATGAGCTGTTGAGCTGACTGCATTCCCTCCTTAAATGATAGAGCATCTGGGAAGAGCTTTCCAATGCCCACCATCGATTTTCTCCAGCTGAAGGGTGAGAGAAGCTCCAGGAACAGGGATTATTGAGGAAATGCAATGAATTTCAGTGTGGAAATTATCCAGAATTATTTGTATCTAGAGAACATGGATGCCAACAGAATATCCAACTGGCATATGATGAGTTCTGTGTTTCACTGATATTATATGTATTTGAATTAGGATACTTTTCAAATCTGTTATTCTCCATTTTACAATCCTAAAGTGTGTACTTGTTGGTATTGTGTAAGCATAAATTGTATTAAATATTTTCTTCCATACTTTCCTCATTATTATCCTTATTACTATAATTATTTGTAGCATTTTGGGGCTAAAAGAAAAATCACCACCTGGAGGCCAATATTCTAGTCATTCATTTATGCAGGAAGCAGTTATTAGACAGGAGAGATTTAAAAAATTAAAAATAATCTCTATTTTCAAGGAATCTGACCCTCAGGGACCTTATCTCACAGAGATGACCCTTTTCTGAGCTAAAATCATTCCCAGATGACCAGACACAATCAATCCAACCATGAACAGGTCAGTACTTAATGTCATTTCCATTTCCATTCACTGCTGAGACATAGGTTTCAATGGCTTATACTTTGGGAAGCCAGGAAAGCAAAGAGGTGCCATGATGGGCCATCAGTAGAAGACCTTCATGGAAGAGTCTTAAGTGACACCTGTAAGAGTATATGCCCTGATATGTATCTAGCAATTACCAGAATCAAAAGACCAGTCTGGTTTCTAGTTCTCTCTGAGGAAGCTAACTTCAGGAAATTAACAGAAAGAAGTCTTTGTATACTTCTTTCTGTACCAATCCATTCCTAGGTTATTATCTTCTTTAGGGTCAATTCTTTCTTTCCACAAGATAAGCAAAATTCTTTTTGAAAAGAAAAATGACGTTTTTCTGGAAAGAGATAATGTCAGAAAATAATAATACATGTTTTTGATTTTTCTATAAATTATAATTTTATTTTATATAACATAAAATAATAAATAATTTGAATTTATAGAGATCATAAAAATCATAGGATCATAGATTCATAGTTGGTAGAGATCTCAGACATGATCTAGGCTATGTTAAAATACACTTTAAAACATTTTCAGAATAACTATTTTGATCTTTTAAATTAATTTAATGTTTCCCTCACTTGATATATGTATGTTAGCTTGATATTTAATAAATTAATTACATGTATATTTCTACATATGAATTATTTTTTTTTAGAAAAGGAAGAAACTCAAATCTAGTAAAGTTAAGTGACTTGCCCAAGATCACACAGGTAGTAAGAGGCTCAGTAAAAACCTGAACCCAGATTTTTTGATGCCAGCTCCAGATTGACTGTTTTTTCCACTGTATTATATTCTTCCTAATTGGAAGATGATTGATTTAATGAAGTCCAGTCTTCCTTCAAATGCTTGACAAAGCCATCATTATCTTCTGCACTACTTATTAATAAAGATTTGTTTGGGTATAATTCAAAGGCATTTGAACAATCTTACTACTATCATTTAATATGTTTTCTCAGATTTCCTTTTGGTTCTGAAGAAATCACAGAAAACAACCTGGAGTTGACTGAGTCCCCAGAGCTCTGCTACTCTTTGAGTAATAGTTAAATAGATGAACTTGTCAAACATGAATGTATCTTTTAAATCATCCATCCATCCATCCATCCATCCACCCATCCTTCCTTCCTTCCATCAATTAATTCATCCTTTCATGCATGCATTCATTCATTCATTCAAATGTTTGTTCATTCATTCAAATATTCATTCACTCAAGCATTCATTTAGTCATCCAATTATTTATTCATTCAAGTGTTTACTAAGGACCAGCTAAGTGCTAGAGACTGTGCTGGAGACACAATCAAAATGGGACAGTCACTGTACACAAGGAGTTTATATTCTACTAAGGCAGGAGGAAAGTAGGAACAGATAAATACTATATGAATATATCTGTATACACACACACACACATATATACATACATATATACTAAATATTAAAATTTTAGAGAGAGAATATTGGAAGCTAAGGGAAATTGAAGAAAGCATCATATAAGAAGTAAGACTAGGGCTGAGCTTTGAAGGAAGCTAAGGAATCCAAAAGGATGTTACCCTAAGCAAAGAGGATGAATCTGTCAGTGAAGGCCTGGAGTCATACAAGAAATACTAAGGTGAGAAGATAAAACATAAAAATCAATTTCATTTTTCTTCTCTCTTTGCTCAATGAAAGAAGAGAATGTCAAATTAAGATCTTACTACTTGAAGCTGATGGCAAGAACTAAGCATGGAAGAGAAGATGGAAACAGAGAAAAATATATTTCTATTTTAGAAACTGGGAATCTGGGTAATGGGAATTTCTGTCATGGGATAGAATAACTTGAAAAGTCCTTTTGTCATATCATTTCATGAGTCTCAAACCATGAAAAAAATAGTATTTGTTAATTTTTTGACTCCAAAGGAAACATCAAGACAGGCAGAAGTAAGCCCAGAGAATGGTGCACCCCAACTTTTAACTCTGTCATATTTTAGGTGGCCATTATCTGCTTTATTACTTACATAATGTTAACATTCTTTAAAAATGGGCAGATGGACCTCATTCAAGTTCTGACAGTAACTCTTTGTTATTGGTACAAATGGCTTCAGAGGTATTTAATTACCATTAGTAGTCATCCGTTTGCTCCTAGCTGGTGACATTTAGAATAGTAAGGAGGCAGAGTTCTTTGTGTCCAGTGAGTTCATAGAAAGTTAAACCTACTTTTGACAACAGACTCAAGCTTTGCTACCATTAACCCCTCTTCAGTTACTGGATGATGTGTTTGAACAGTATGAATGATTAATAGAGGCTAAATAGTCCAGTTTCTATCTTAAATCCCTTTTTGTTGTTGTTACCTGTCCAATGAACAGGGCAATTGGTGAGGTGAGTTCAGCTCAAGTATTAATCCAAAGTGGTCTTAACTCATTGCTTGTTATGTCAACTTCATTTTCAAGAGAAGCAATAAATTAGTAGTCTACTTCTGATTAATTTTCCACTTAAGAGACTAATACCAGGGAACACAATTTCTGCACCTTGAAGTAAACTTTACCTTCTTGTCTAAACTATCTAAAGGAAACCATGATAAATGTTAGTCTTTCAGAATTTTCCTGAGTCACATCCTGGATCTACATTTACATAGGAAATATTTCATTATTCACAGTGAAGGAAAAACTCTTGTCTAGAGATACTAAAGGCACTGTCCTATTAGCTTTCTTAAGAGACACTTACTGTTTGAGTTCTCCAAACTGATCATTTGCAGAAGATATATAAAAGAACTACCAGACATATATCCTACAGATGTCAATAGGAAATGGAAAAATCCCGTATATGTAAAAACATTTATAGTAGCATCTTTTGTAGGAGCAAACTAGAAAAAATGTCTTTTTCAGTTGAGAACCAGTTAAAATTGTGATAGATGAACATAATGTATTATTGTATCATGAGGAATAATAGATATTAAGAATATGGAAAACTTGAGAATCCTTTTATGAGTTTAAACAAAGCAAAGGCAAATAGGTGGAGGGCATATAGAGTGGCAGATCTAAAATCAGCAAGATCAGAGTTAAAATCTAATCTTAGAAAAAAATATCTAATCTCAGATACTTTTAACAACTTATGTCTGCTTCAGTTTCCTTATCGATAAAATGAGGATAATAATAACATACACCTCCCAAGTTCATTTTGAGGTTAATGGAGTAATATTTGTAAAGCCTTTGCAACTCTAAAAGTGGCATATAAATGTAGAAGTATGAACACTGATAGCTAGGTGGTACAGTATCTACAGATAGAGTGCCAGGCCTGAAATAAGGAAACCTGGTTTCAAATCCAGCCTCAGACACTTACTAGCTGTGTGATCCTGGACAAGTCATTTAACCCTGTTTTTCTCAGTTTCCTCATCTATAAAAATGAACTGGAGGAGGAAATGTCAAATCATTCCAATTTCTTTGCCAGGAGAACCCTAAATGGAGTCATGAAGAGTCAGACAGGACTGAAAAATGACTAAACAACAACAAAAATGAAAAAACACAATGTAAAGGAAAACAATCCAAAAAAGAATTCTGAATACTTATCAATGTGTGAGCAAGTATGATTCTATTTCTATAATTATTGGACTAGATGGTCATTGGAGGCTTTTCCAACTTTTAAATCTATCATTTTAGAATTCTATGATTTCAGGGGACTGACCCTGTGGCAGAAATTGTAGGTATTATTGGTTTGGCTCTTATTATATATCAGCAATTTGAGATTCGACATCTCCAAAATGAAATTACTGTAATTGCATCCTCCTTACAAAAATTTATGAGTGAAAACTCTAAAGCATGGAAACATCAGGAGCAAATTGATCAATTGTTGATCGCTCGAGCTAACCAATTTAGCCATGTATTGCAAATAGTAGTACAGCAACAACAGTTGTTAATTAGATATAATAGAATGAAATGCCATTATCGATATTATCCCCTTTGTGTAACACCTATTCCTTATAATAATACAATGTATAGAGAATTGGACGAAATCCTTGCCCATGCTTCTTTTGCAACAAATGCTACTCAAGAACTTGAAGCGCTTGATGAGATTATCAAAGCAATGTATAATGTCTCTATAGAATATGCAGAACAATGGGAAAAACAAGGTTCAAAAATAGTTGATTGGTGGAAAAGCTTAACTGTAACTGATATGTTTCATTGGCTTTGTATTGGAGCCATTGGGCTCCTGCTTCTTTCTCTTATATTCTGTTTCCTGCCCTGCATATTGTCTATGTTCATGAAAGCGATCCGTGCTATAGTTGAGAATGTAAAGGCTGAACTCTTCCTCCCTTTAAAAAACAAAAAAGGGGGAATTGTGAGGGGCTCCAGAATAGACCTCCTAAATGGGAAGTGAGCGGTTCTGTGTCTGACCCCTTGCCTACTTGGAATTGCCTACTTGGAATTGCCAAGTTGGCGAAGGCTTACGTAGCTAAGCCGAGGGCGGTGGGAGGGCACAGGAGGAGCATAGCTCCACCTTCGGGGAGGATCTAGGAGGGGCCATGGAAGAGAAGCCTTGAGAGATAAAAAGGAAGAAGCACGGACTTGCAGAGGGAACAGACTTTTCTTTTCCCCTCCATTTGCTTAAATAAACAGTTGCAGTAAAAATCCGGCTCCCTGTCTAGTCATTTCCCTTTAAGGGATCTGGGGACGCCCGAAGCTGAGTCCGAGGTGAGCGGGCTTAGATTGTAGAGGAAGGAGACCTGCTTTTGCTGTTTGTACCCCGATTCGGCCCCTAACAACTTGGTGAAACATTCCCTGCATTTCTGGGCAGAGAGGTAGTAGGGGACAGAACAAGCTATATACAACTTCACATTTGGCCTTTGGGTTGATTTATTTTGCTTAATTATACTTATTTGTGAGTTCCAGGGAGCTAGATAGTGGAATAAGCAGCAAATTGCCATCATTCTCTCATATTCACCTCCAAATAACCATAAAACAATGTCCTAGAACATCAGAAGCAGCAAAAAGATGGGGTGAAACACTCTTTAAGCACAAGAAATTTGGAAGATTAGCAGGAAAGGTCTATTTTACTTGGGTAAAAGAGGAACTTGGTCCAGGACAAGGAGCACCTCGAAAAGCCAGCAGCAAAACCCACCTCAACAAAGCAGTGGTAGATCATGAGCCTTATAAAGCAGTGGAGCAGGCAAATGCCATCCTCAGATCTCCTCCCTTTCCCCACGTGCCTCAACATAGCCAAGGAAAGGGACAAACTCCAGCTCTGAGAACTGGCACATGCACCAGTACATGCCAGGGCAGGCAGACAACCTCCAGAGGCCAGACCTCCACATGCTTCATCATAGCCCTGGCAAACAGGCAGCTGCCAGCAGTCACTCTGTCATGTGCTTCAGTGTAGTCCTGAGAAAATGCAGAAAACCCCCATCAGCATCAGCACATGACAGACATCATCACTAGCATCCCAGCTCAGTATCAGGTAAGTAGCAGACCCCAAGGCCTCTAGCAACACCAGCCTCCCCCACTCTATTTCCTCAAAACAGATTTAGAATCAAGGGGCCCCTTGGACCTCAGGGCAACACCACCATAATACCTGGTAAACAGCCAGTGCCCACAGCCTCAGGCACTAGAAGCCTGAGACAGTGACCCTTCTATTGTGGAAGTAGAATTTAAGTTAAGTTAAGTAGAATCAAATTTAAAAGAAAGGGAAAAGATCAAAAATGAAGGATTTGAATAGAAAGCTATAGTGACAGGAAAGATCAAAACACAAACTCAGAAGAGGAAAATAATGTCACAACACCTATGGGCAAAACTTCAAAGAAAAATGGGAAGTGATTTCAAGCCCAGAAAGAAATCATGGAAGCTCTCAAAGAGGAGATTAAGCATCATATGAAAGAAGTAGAAAAAATTGGGAAAAGAAAGTAGGGTGATAAAATTATGAGGGAGAGTGAATAGCTTGAAAAAAATAACTCTTTAAAAAATAAAATTGGACAAATGGAAAAAAGTGATACAAAAATCCACCAAAAAAAAAAAAACAATACTTTAAAGAATACAATTGGTCAAATGGAAAAGAAAGTACAAAGCTAATTAAGGGGGAAAAAACTCCTTAAAAGATGGAATTGAGGAGGCAGATCAATTGAGTGTGCAGTGGATAGAGCACCAACCTTGAACTCAGAAGGACCTGAGTTCAAATCTGATCTCAGACACTTAACACTTCCTTTGCCTCAGCCAAAAGAAAAAAGTTGCAATTGAGCAAGTAAAAGATAAGGACTCTATGAGACATCAACAATCAAACAAACCCAAAAGAATGGGGGGATGGAAGAAAATGTTAAAAGCATTATGAGAAAAACAACTGACCTGGAAAATAAATCCAAGCAAAAGACTTACAAGAATTGGTGCCGAGTGAAGTGAGCAGAATCAAGAAAGCAATGTACACAGTATAAAGTAACAAGAAAATTATGTAGTGGACTTGGCTCTTCTCAACCATGTAGTAATTCAAAGCAATTCCAATAGATCTGAGATGGAAAATGCCATTCACATCAAAAGAGAATTATGGAGACTGAATGAGGATTGAAGCATAGTATTTTCATCTTTTGTTTGTTTGTTTTTTTAATGTTTTTTTTTTCCTTTTTGTTGTTTATAAGAAACACTTGAAGAAGAAATACACAGAGTAAAGGTAAGGAACTGAAACAGAATTTCCGTTTCACATGAAGTGAAAAAAAAGCAGGGACAGCAATTTTGATTTTTGACACAGTAAAGCAAAAAAAAAATACACTTAATTAAAAGAGATAAGGGAAAAGACCAGATCAAGAATTGTATGCAACTAAAAAAACTGGAAGATCAACAAATTAAAATCCCCACTTGAACACCAAATTGAAAATCCTGAAAATCAAAAATAAGATTAAAAAGATTGAAAATAAAATTCAAAAAGCAATTGAGCCAATAAGTCATTCTGGGAGCTGGTTTTACAGGAAATATCCAATAAGACAATTTGTTTAATTTGATTTTAAAAAGGAAAAAAGATAACCAAATATCTAATATCAAAAATGAAAAGAATGAAGTCACCACCAAAGATCAAAAAATTAAAGAAATCATTAGTAAATATTTTGCCCAATTATCTGCCAATAAATCTGACAATCATGACCAAATTGATGAATATGAAAATATAAATTACCTAGATTAACAGAAAAGAAAATAGAATGACTACATAACCTCATTTTAGAAAAAGAAATTAAACAATCCATTAATGAACTTCTCAGGAAAAAAATCTCTGGGGATAGTGAATTCACAAGTGAATTCAACCAAACAATTAAAGAATAATTCATTCCATACTATATAAGTTATTTGAAAAAGTAGGCAAAGAAGTCCTACCTAATTTCTTTTATGACACAAATAATGTGCTGATACCAAAACAAGGAACAGCTAAAACATAGAAAGAAAAATTATAGTAAATTTCCCTAAAGAATATTGAGGCAAAATTTTTGGAATAAAATACTAGCAAACAATCACAGCAATATATCACAAGTATTATGAACTATGATCAGGTGGGATTTATACCAAGAATATAGGTTGGTTAAATATTAGGAAAACTATCAACATAATTGACCATATCAATAATGAAATTAAAAGAAATTATATGATTATTTTAACAGATATTGAAAAAACTTTAAACAAAATATAGCACTCATGTCTATTAAAACATTAAAAAAAAACATAGGGAAAATGAGTGTTCCTTAAAATAATAAGAAGTATCTATCTAAAACTACCAGCAAGCATATCTGAAAAGGGGATAGGCTAGAAGCCTTTCCAGTGAGATCAGCAGTGAAGTCAAAGATGACAGTTCTCATCACTATTATTCAATATAGTACAATAAAAGTTAGCTATATCCACAAGAGAAGGAAAAAAAAGAGAGAAGAAGGATTAAAATAAGCAATAAGGTAATAAAACTATTACTCCTTGGAGGTGATATGATGAGAGAATCCTAGAAATTCAACTTTAGGGCAGCAGTATAGTAGAGTACCAACCCTGAAGTCAGGAGGACCTGAGTTCAAATCTGACCTCAGACACTTAACAATTACTAGCTGTGGGACCCTGAGCAAGTCACTTAACCCCAATTGCCTCAGGAAAAAAAAAAGTCAACTTTAAAAACAACTTGAAATAAATAACAACTTTAGCAAAGTTGCAGGATATAAATTAAATCCACATAAATTATTAACATTTCTTCATATAATGAACAAAGTCCAGCAGCAAGGGATAAAAAGAAAAATTCCATTTAAAATTATTATAAATATAAAATACTTGCGAGTCTGCCTGCAAAGACAAACCCAGGAATTATATGAACACAATTACAAAACATTCCACACAAATAAAATCACTTCTAAACAACTGGAAAAATATCAATTGCATGGATAGGCTGAGCCATTATAATATTCTGCCTAAACTAATTTACTTATTTAGTGCCATTTCAATCAAAATACCAAAAATTATTTGATAGACATAGAAAAAGATAATAAAATTTATCTGGAAGAATCAAAGGTCAAGAATACCAAGGGAATTAATGAAAAAAATGTGCTTTATCAATATCAGATCTCAAACTATGTTACAAAGCAATAATCATCAAAACTATTTGATACTGGCTGAGAAAGAGTGATGGTGGATCAGTGGAATATATTAGGCACACAAGATACAACAGTATATGACCATAGTAACCTAATGTTTGATAAATCCAAGACTTTAGCTTTGGGGATAAGAACTCACTTTTTGACAAAAAATACTGGGAAAACTGGAAAATATTAAGGATACAACTTAGGTATAGACCATATCTCACATCACTTACTAAGATAAGGGTGAAATTGGAGTATAAATAGACATAAAGGTTGACACAATGAGAAAATTAGAAGAACAAAGAATGGTCTACCTGTCAGACCTATAGGGAGGAGAAGAATTCATGACCAAATAAGAGATAGAAAGCATGAAGTGCAAAATAATTATTTTGATTATGTTAAATTAAAAAATTGTGTAGAAACAAAACCAGTGCAACCAAGATTAGAAGGAAAGCAGAAAACTGGAAAACAATAGCAAGTGTTTCTGATAAAGACCTAGTTTTTTTCAAATATATGGAGAACTGAGTCAAATTTGCCATTCTCTAATTGATAAATGATCAAAGGATCACAGGATGTGAACAGGTGTTTTTCAGATGAATAGATTAAAGGAAATCTTTTGGCACATGAAAAAGTGTTCAATATGACTTTTGATTAGAGAGATGCAAATAAAACTCTGAGATACCACTTTATACCTATCATATTGGACAACATGACCAAAAAGGAAAATGACAAATGTTGGAGAGGATGTGGGAAAACTCATTGGGGAAAAAATAAAATGCTATTTAAAAAGAATAAGAAATTTTCAAATATATACTTTTTGTTTCAATAAGTAATAACTTATTAAGTAATTTGAGGATAGGGGCATCATTGAGAGTTGTCAGTGATATAAAAAGAGCACTAAAAATTATTTTAAAATAATAATATATTTTAAAAAAGCCAGGTACAACAGGGATGTGACTGTCTTCAGATATTATTAACATGAAGACTATAAGGGACAGGAATTAACAATGTGTACACAGAAGGTGAAGGCAATATCTCCCACCTGGAAAAGAAAGAAAAAATATCGAGTTTTGTGAAAGAGATCAGGCTGTCTACTAGTGCAGTGGAAATGGCCTTGGGAAGACATCTGTGGCTATTCAAGTCTGTTTTCATCTTGAGACCTTCGCCACATGTACTGTTCAAATAGAAAAGCTGCTCCCTTAGCATGAGTTCTCCTCCAAGGCTACAATTTTGGGGCTCAAATGTGTTCCTACTCCGTGTCCCTAGGGCTAGTTCCTGGAATTACAGGGCACATATATACATTTATGCATTCTATGAGAGAGACTGTCTCCATCAAAGATCATGATTTTAAAAATCTGACTCTGAGGTCTTTTCATTTTTCTTTTTCTTTTCTTTTTTGGACAGTTCTCAAATAAATGCCTCATGATGAATTTAAAATACTTTTGAAAGTTCTTGGCTTTGTAGTGTGCTACATAGTATAGCTTTAATAATGGAGTGCTGCCCCTGAATCAGAAAGACCCAAATTCAAATCTCTTCTTTCTCTGTGACCCTGGATCAATCACTCACCTCACTAAGGATCAGTTTTCTCATTTCTAAATGACAGCACTTGCCTCCTAGAGCTCTTATGAAACTCAAATGAAATAATGGATGCAACTCTGCAAACCTGAAAATGTTGTACAGATTTTATTTTTATCATCTCTCATCAATCATTTATCAAGTACCCTACTATGTGTTTTTACTCAACACTGGGGATATGATGATGTATAGGAAAACTATCCCTTTCTTCAAGAAGTTTAGATTCCATCACAGAAAGTAATACTCCCAGATGGAACTAAATTCAAAAATGTATATGTGATAAGAACAAAATAATGGTGAAGGGGTGGAAGGAGGGGACATTAGCTCATGACATCAGAAAAGAACCAAAGTAAGAGATGGGATTTGACCCATACTTTGAAGAGTGCTAGAGATTCTAAAGACAGAGCTTCAAAAAAGAGAACATTCTGTACATGTTATATGTCTATAGATAAGTCTATTTGCTGAGGAATACCATGGAATAGAGGGATAAATGACTCTCTAAAGCTTTATAGGATCATGAGCCTCAGACTTTGAATTATCCAAAGGTAACAAGTTTTTTCTTTAATATTTTGATAATGATATTTTACTAGAATTACTAGAATTGATTTCCCTTATAATCTTGTGCATTTTAACCATGGGCTTTAGAAGAGAACCAAAGGTGACCAGGATCCAAAAAAGGGTAAGGACCCCTGCTTTTGAGAGTCACCTTCCAAATGTGAAGTATAAATCACTCTTCCTAGGTGGATAGCTGTCACCTCCTGTAGGAGCTCCCAAATTGCTTCCCTCCTCAAATCATTTTTATAATTAGCAAAGAGCATTTGGGTTTTAAACCAGAGAGATGGAGATTTGAACCTCACCAGTGTCACTTAGTAATGTTCCAAGGAAAGCCACTTAACCTACTCCTTGTCAATCTCCTCATTTCTAGAATGAAGATAATAATAATCCCTTTCTTACAGGGTCATTGTGAAGACCATATAGGCTAATGAATGCAAGTGCTCTGTAAAACTTAAAGCACTACATCAACACGAACTACTAAACTATAAACATTAAGGAGGTACACATGAATTGGGGAATAGCTGAACAAGTTATGATAAATGAATGAAATGAAACATTAATGTGCTGTAAGAAATCATTAAAAGGATACTTTCCTGGGAAGATCTGTATGATGTAATGAAGAGTAAAGTGAGCAATACCAACAAAATGATTTATACAATAACAACAACACCGTAAAGACAAAATACTTTGAAAGATTGATCAATTCAGTGACAAACCATGATTCCAAACAGAGATGAAATAGAACTTCTGGGTCATGTGACTAAAATTGAAGATAGACATTTTCTCTGATTTCTGTGACCTCTCAGAGAGCAGTAAAATAGAAATTATCCACCAAAAATAAAACAACTTCAATTATTTTAATGGTATAGCACTCCCAGAATTCAAAAGAAAGTTTTAAAAAAACATGAGCTGATGACTACTCTGAATTTACTCATCACTCTCTCTTAACCATATACTAGGCTACCAACACTGAGTTCACTAGATGACGGGAGTGCCTTGCTTTGGTGATGAGAGTTCCATTGATGAATGCTCCTACTAATACTCTTGATGAATATAAAGAGACATGTTCTATGAAGAGTGATTTTGTGCTGGATTTAGTCCGGAGCATTTGACACTTGAAAAGATCCCATAGTTCCTCAAGAAGAGGGGAGTTGGAATTCCTGGAGGCAACGAGAATGGAAAAGCATGGATCCAGGAAGTAGTTTTTGAGGCAAATGAAAAAAAGAAAGTAACCAGTAAGAGCATATGGGTCAGTGGTAGGTAGCACAATCAGGGACATAGTGGTAAGGAAGTGTCCTTTCCCTCGTGTCCTAGGGCAGTGTCCTTTCAGTCACAGAAAAGGGGAATCTGTGGGACCAGCTCTGCAAGGGAGTACCAGAGACTGCTTAGAGTGAAGAACCCAGGATGGATATCTTAGGAGTTTTAATTCTATGAGGATTAGAGAGAATACAGAAAATAGACACTTATAGGGTTCCTGAACCAGAAAATGAGAGTCTAGAGTAGATGGAAAGAGAAAATAGATAATTAAAAAATGTGAGAAATTATTTATGGAAAGAGGCACAAAAATGAAATAAAAAAAAAACACCTAATAATGAACAGAACTAGTTAAAAAGGGAAAAATAAAAGAGAATCTACCTGAATAATTGAAAGGGAAAAAAAGGATAATTTTTTTTAAAGATAAAAGCAAGCAAGAAAAATGAACTAAATGTAATTCCAAAAAGAAAGGGATAACAAATGAAGTAGAGGGAGGACATTAAAGGTGTGTGAGAGAGAAAACCAAATCATTAGTCAAAACCATTCAGATTGATGGATACATAGCAATTCATTTCAACTGAAGAAACAGTGCTAGGTACTTCACATATAGGACAAAAATTATATTGTGGCTACCATCAAGAGCTTACATGCTACTGAGGAGACTATAACACGGAGGCAGAGTTTTCACATAAAATAACTAGTGAAGGGAAAAGGAAGAAGTACTCAAAGTACTCTTGAAAAATTTGAAGGGGAAAGAAAGATTCATATGGGGAAGGAATATTCATGAGGAAGATGGTCAAAGCTGAGTCTTGAATGAAAGTGAGGATTCTAAAACTGGGGAGTGAGGAGGAACTGAATCCTAGTCATAGGTGAGGAGGGAGTGAGATTATGACAATATAGGCAGATGGAATGTCGAGTTCCAAAAATCAGGAATAAAAACAGAGTACATATCTGATCCCTAAAGTCCTGGCTAAATTAAATACAAATGCAAAATCTTCCAACCGTATTTCCCAGTCTTGTTTCTCACCAAGATTTAAAGCATTCCAACTCTTCTGTTGAAATCAATGTCAGCCAGTTACTAAGTGCTTAAAATGTAGCAGAAACTGTGCTTTGAGTTGAGGATTCATAGAAAGGAAAAAAAATCCCTGCCCTCAAGAAGCTTATGTTCTAATAAAAGAGACAACAAGTATGATATATAATACATTTAAAATCGAAAGATCTAGGAGGAAGAGGAAGTGGGGAAGCATCAGCAACAAGTTGTGTTTCTTTCTTCATCTTAATTCATCACAGTGGAGCAGTCATACAAATTGTCTAGGAGGGTCATAAAGATTTATAAAAAAGAGCTTTGAGTCTAAGCTTTCTTTTATTTATTTATTCATTAACCCATTCATTTATTTGTTTTGTTTAGTTATTTATTTTTAATTTATGGGATAAAGTATTTCTATATCATAAAAAATGCTTGCACATGAAACTGCAAATCTATTATGTATAACTTGAACTTCCTAGTCTGCTACTAACCAGAGCTACAGGAAGAAGAGAAAGAGAAGGAGAAGGAGAGGGAAAGGGAGAGAGAAAGACAACTGGCAGAGGCTATGAAATGATAGGGAGGGCAAAGTTGACCAGTCAAACAGTAACAAAGACCTAGCCACTGAAACTATGGCTAACTTTTAATTGGCCTCTTCTACTGAGGCTCCTGCCTTATTGACTTCCCCAGCTGGAAATTTCAAAATTGGCTCTCAAAATAACTATCAATATAACTCGAAAGAGAAACTGCATTTTAAAATCAAAAAAGACTCAAATGTTGGTGAAAGAAGGTCACCAAACATAGTCAACTTCATTTAGTGGTCAGACTAAGAAGAAGAAAGAATTTTGGCAGGAAACAGATGAAGAGGATTTGAATAGAGTGGGACAGCGCCTGGAAATCCTCATGGGGGATCCTGACAATAGAAGCGTCTATAGGCAGACATTACTGGAAACTAAATTGATGAGGGAGAAAGAATTATTTGAATAAAATGTTCTCAGCAGCTTTCCCTGTTCAGAGAGGCCCATTTTGAATGCTAAATATGATGAAATGAGGGGAACTGGTTTCTTCTTACATTTGGAGGATTATGTATTTATGTACCTAATGGAAAAAAATAGAGATGACCTAGTATACTGAGGCTAATACTGTGGAGTTACAAGTATGTTTGAGACTTGATATGATAGGACTTTAATGGCCAAAATGTGGCTCTGGTGTATCAATCAAAATAAACAGGTTATATAAGAATCATAAGGTAAGATGTTCTCTTACAGCTAGGTGATTCAATGGATAGAGTACCAGGCCAGGAGTCAAAGAAGACTCATCTTCCCGAATTCAAATATGGCCTCAGACACTTACTAGCTTTGTGAATTTGGGAGGTCACTTAACCCTGTTTGCCTCAGTTTCTTCATCTGTAAAAGAGGCTGGAGATGGAAATGGCAAATTATTCCAGCTTCTCTGTCAAGAAAACTTCAAATTGCATCATGAAGAATCATTGATACAACCGAAAAATGATGACAAATAACTGAATAATAAATATCAAGATAAACTATTTGAAGAAATCCAGGAATCAGGGAGAGAGGAGGTATGGTAGAATTGTAAACTCATATTACTATTGTTCAGAAAAGCCTCTGTGTTACCTAAAATTAAATTCACAATAATGCACCAATTTGTAGGGGTCAGTATTTCCACAGTCAGGAGTGGAAAAAAAAAAAAGGAATGGGCTGCTATTGGAGCAGTCTAGGTCTACCTCCACCCAGAAGGGAAGAGAAAGGAAGTCCCAGAATGAAGTTGCCCCTTCCTTCTTTATATCATTCCATCTCCTTAAGGGACAAAATAAGTCAATTCCATAAAACACCTTTTATAAAACACTTTCCAGACACTATAATACAAACCATGTGCCATAAGTAAAAAAAAAAAAACACTGAATTCGGAACCAGAGAAGTTTTGTCCAAATTTCAGTTTTGTTATTTACTATCTGCATGGAAGCAAGTGAGTAATTTTCCCTCTCTGAAGCTCATTTTCCCCAGCTCTAAAATAAAGTTTAGACTAGATGACCTTTAAAATCCATTCTAAAGATCTTAGATTCACAAGATCTCACAAGAATGAGGAAGAAATCTCATGAAGTCAAGTCTGGTTACTGATCATTTATTTATTCTATTACCCGTGAAATGGACAAGAGGCAACATGAAGATGGGTAGGATGGTCATACATATCCAGGGACTAAACAATTTAGGGATGTTTTCTGCATCAGCAGGCTAGTTTTTGTGTGTTTTGTCTCCTAATCTAAGTACAGAAAGGAGTAAAAGGAAGAGATTTGGATACACTTTCAGAACCCAACATTCTCTATGACTTAAGTGTCTCAAGCTCCTCAGGAGAAAGGTGTTATTACAGGTGAAAGATGTGGTCATGATTAAGCTTTCATCACCGACACACTCCCTTCTTGTTCAGCAGGAATGGCTGTAAAGTCCTGCACCTTAGTGCAAACTCCCTCCCAGGATCAATTCTCCTATTTCTGTTTCCATCTGATCCTTAGAGTAATAACGGTTTACTTCTTACTACTAAATATTTCCCTAAATGCTTACCAAGTACTTTCCTCCAGTGAAGTGTAAAGTCCTCAGAGGCGAGGACTGTTTCCTATTCTCCTTTGTCTCCCAGACTCCAGATCCAAGTCAACATTTAATGTTTGTCTAGATAAATCAAACACTTGTGTGATTCAATTCTGTGAATTGTACAAGACTTGAGGATTTGGAGGTAAAATCAAACAAGGACCTATCCTCAAAAGGTTTATATTCTTTTTCCCCCTAAGGAAATCAGGGTTAAATGACTTGCATAGGGTCACACACCTAGGAAGTGTTAAGTGTCTGAGGCCAGATTTGAACTCAAGTCTTCCTGATTTCAGGGCTGGTGCTCTATCCACTGTACCACCTAGCTGTCCCAGGCTTATATTCTAGTGAGGGAAAACACCATGGATGAAATAGATACCAAAGCATTTCAGGGAGATAGAGGAGATAGTAAATTCATTGTAATCTCCATTTCATAGTTTTAAAAAAAAGGCTCAGTGATATCCACATCATATACCTGATCCATTCTAAGGCTGAGATTTAAATCTAGCTCTTATGAATTCACATTCCCTATGTCAGGTATGATGTCACTGTTTCTCTGCATCTGTTTTCCATCAATCCCGTATAGTTCCCTCTTCTTTCTTAATGTCTAATGTAACCTATCATTCATTCTTCTGCTTTTTCTTGTTCCTTCTGAACTGATAACTTTATTAGTAATACTTCCAAGGCTGTAATGATCATTTCTTATTAATACATTCAAAAAGATTAATTAATAAATGCACAACATAAAATGATGTTTGCCCCAAATTCGGATCAATTTTTTACTTGACTTCACAATACAAACAATTAGGAGTGTTCCAGTTTAATGATAATAAGACTAGGGTTTTTTTGTAATATTTGATCTATAAAAAGTATAAGCATTCCATGCACTTGGACAGAGCAATAAACTACATGTTAATCTTGATCAATTACTAGTGTTTAATGAATATGTCTTGTAACAGCCTTGGGAAGTCTCTTGGACCATGTTCACTAGTTGGGAGGAAGCCTGATATAGGAAAATCCATACCAGCTATCAACATTAGTTAAGTTTCTAGTTGCCCAGAGAAACAAGTGTTCAAAGGATGAAACAAAGAGAATAGATGTTTAGTGGTTCAGTCATTTTTCAGTCATGTTTGACTCTTTATGGAGTTTTCTTAGCAAAGATACTGGAATGATTTGTCATTTTCTTCTGCAGCTCATTTTATGGTGAGGAAACTGAGGCAAATAGAATTAAGTGACTTGCTCATGGTCACATACCTAGTAATTGTCTGAGACTGGATTTGAATTCAGGAAGAGAAGTGATGTGACAAGTCATTTAGCATCTTACTCTATACATGAGGAAATTGAGATTTAATGATTTGTCTAAGGTTTTAAGCATTGGAGCTAAGATGTGAACCCCAGTCCTCTGGCTCTGGAGTCAGAAATTTTTCCACTTTCCCATAATATTTCCCATTCCACTTATGTCCATGTCTAAGCAAAAGGGCTAATGAGGATGCATGGTTTTTGATTTCTTGTGAAGGAAGTGTTTGCTTTTAAAACCTACATGTTATGAGTAGATCATGACTGCTTGTTAGCAAGCTTTAAGGGAAAAATCATTCTGCCTTAAGGAGAATCTCATTAAAGATTCTCAAAGTGCTCTGCAAAAAGTAACCAGAATCTGCATCCATTAATTAGTAGTAGAGTAAAATTGCAGACATAGGACTAGAAGGAATTTCTGGTGCCATAGAGTATAACTCCCCAATTTTGGAAATGACTTGGCCGAAGTTGCAATGATAGCAGGTAAAGACAGAGCTATTAGATATTGAGAGAGAGACAGACAGAGACAGAGAGAGAGAGAGAGAGAGAGAGAAGAGAGAGAGAGAGAGAGAGAGAGAGAGAGAGAGAGAGAGAGAGAGAGACAGACACAGAGAGAGAGAGACAGAGAAAGACAGAGACAGAGAGAGAAAGAGAGAGACAGAGACAGAGACAGACAGAGACAGACAGAGAGAGAGAAAGAGAGAGACAGAGACAGAGAGACAGAGAGACAGAGAGAGAGAGAGGAGAGGGGGGGAGAAAGAGGGGGAGGAGAGAGAGAGAGAGAAAGAGAGAGAGAGAGAGAGAGAGAGAGAGAGAGGGAGAGAGAAGGGGAGAGAGAGAGAGAGAGAGGGAGAGAAGGAGGGAGAAAGAGAGAGAGAGAGAGAGAGAGGGAGGGAGAGAGAGAGAGAGAGAGAGAGAGAGAAGGAAAGAGGGAGGGAGAGAGAGAGAGAGAAAGAAAGAGAGAGAGAGAGAGCATTACTCTTCCCAGTTTTGCTTAATTTCACATCTTAGCAATGCCATAGTTAGAGGTGGGCAAGAATGGAGATGTCTGGTAGGGAGCAAGGTTCACAGAAAAAAATAGAGTTGGGATGGAAATCAAATGTAACATCATCAGAAAATACTGGTGATCCAATTGGGCCTCAGACTTGAGATCAGTGACGGCTCAAGTTGTCTAGGGAGGCTTCCTAAAGAATAATTGTCTTGGACCTCGAAGAATTGATTGGATCTGAATGTGTAACATTTGTATGCATAGGGGAAGCAATAAGTGGGACAGTGGGGTGGCTAGTCCAATTAGAAGAAGTCTGTGTGCCGGCAAATAGTAAGAAGTGATGATAAAAAGCCTTGAAAGTGAAGCATAAGAGTTAAAGGTTGTTATAAGAGGAAATAAGAGTACAGAAAAGATAGTTCTGAAATGATTTCTAAATTCAAAAGACAAACTCTGCAAAGTTCAGTAGTTCATTTTTAATCTGAGGCAAAGGAAGATTTAAAAACTTACATTTTCATTTCATTGAATAAAGAGAGACATGGTGGATATTGGTTATTTATTGACTTCTATATAACCAACAAGGAAGTCAAAGAACACCAGGAGTAATGAAAAATCACCAAGGAGGTGTATAACAGAGATAGGCTGGTCACATGGCCAGAGAGAGAGAAGACAGGTGGACAGCCATAAGGTTCCATTGACATCTTCATAATATCAGAAAAAAGCAAGGAAGGTCTTCAGCATGTAGGATAGAACCAATGGAGGGAACGTGGGGAGGAGATAAATCAGAATAGTAGGCAGGAAGACATAGATGGATTGTAATCTATAAAATGGAGGAGCCTGACAAATTACAGCCACTGACCCATTTCAGGTATCATGAGAGCCTCAGAGCAAAAGTCCTGACCCATTAAAGCATTCCCTGCTCAGTCAGTCTCCATATCCTTCCATCCTTGGAGTCATGGTATTTCCCCTTGTCCATGATATGGAATATTTCAAGAAAATGATGCTCTTATAACTTTTACTTTGAGAACTCAATCAATGATTAGTCACGAATGTCTCTTAAATGTTATTTCAAGAATATTTTTAAAATCGAAGAGAAAGGTTGAGCCTTTGAGCAACATCCATTTCAATCAACTTCAACATCAGAGTTTGGCTATGCGACAGCTTCTAATTGTACCTTCCTAGCATTCTGCTATCCATCACTGATCTCACTTTCTTGGTCTATTCTTTGAATTTTATGAATCACATTTCTGTTTGAATTGCTGAAAGCAAATGAATAATTATCAAGATACAGTCGTCTGTAGTTTGTAAAATATTACATAAAAGGATGGGTTTTTTCTTCTTTTAGTAAGTATATTTGGAAATTATTGTTTCCAATTTGTGAACTTTACCATAAAAAAGGTCATTTCTTCCTTTAGGGATAGAAAAAGTTTCTTAAATCAAGAAAATGGCACCAGATAACCCATCATTCTGTTTTTCACCAGGGCATGGGAATTAGCAGTTCCTCCTCAGTGATTACTGTGGGCACTATTCTGCCAGGGAGCTCCTTCCTCCAAGTACCCACTGACTTCAGTGGGAGTCTTTGGCATCAATGCCTGAGTGTTTGACAAGAAAATAACCAGAGTACCATCAACAGTAACAAGATTTTTCTTTGTTAAAAATGTCATCATTCTAGTAAAAAGTTCTGGAACCACTCAGTGTCTCAATTATTTTCTCTACTTAGGCAGACTACTGTGGGGATAGTAAAATGATTCAGAAGACTAACATTTAGGCTCCGACTCCATTGCTGGATGGCTCTATCTCCCTAGACTTCAGCCATCTTATCTGTAGAATGGGGGAGCTGGACTAGATTTCTTAAGGCCCCTTCCAGCTCTGATGTGTTGTAAAAAGAGGAAAAGTAGAATGGTATAATGAGTAGAGAGATGAACCAGGAGTAAGGAAAACCTGACTATGAATTCTATCTCAGAGACTTAATGTGCTGATGATGACTCTGGTTGGGTCATAATGTCCTGGAATCTTAGTTTCCTCATTAGTAAAATGGAGAAAATAAGGGTATGAAATATGGAGTAAAATTAAGAAAATAAGATTATTGTGAGAATCAAATAATGGCACACAAGGTATTCTGCAAAACTTTAAACTCAGTAAATGCAAGATATTGCCACTCCTTTGATCTACATGGTACCTAAACAAGCAAATGACCTTTAAAAATTTTTAAAGGCACTTGACTACTAGTACCATACTACCAATTTTGACCTTAGATGTGGTCTTTTCTCCAGTAGAGAACAAGTTTCTTGAGGGCAGGGAGTTTCCTTTTTAGCTTTGTATCACCAGTGTCTACTAGAGGACTTCTTAGCCAAGGGTCTGGTTTTTTTTTTCATATTTTGATGAGTATATTTTTGTTTTACATATTTAACCATATGCTTTATGCATTTAAAAACAAAATTCTGAGGCATGGTAAATAGGCTTAACCAGACATCCCAAGGGGTCCATGATATTAAAAAATAAAACAAGACTAAAAAACCTGACTTAAAACATTGGCTAGCACTTCGTAAGCTTCTTGAATTAAATTGCTTAGTCAGTGTCATGGAAGATACATTGAACCAAAAGCTATGTAATGATCTCACTCTTACTTGTCCTTCTTACATAGAATATGTATCCTCTTCTTCATGTTTAAATGTCTCTTTTTTTCTTGAAGAGTCTCTTCAAGTGTTACATCTTCCATAGAGCCTTACTTGATATCCCCAGCTAGAAACATTTTCTCCCTCCTTGAATCTTCATGGAGAACTTACTCTCAATTTCACATCTGCTCCCATCACTCAAATGGATCTGGAATGTCATGGATTCAGGAGTTCCCTCCAACAAAGCAGATCATATACTTTTGTTGCTGTATGTAATCTATGCTACCTTTCCTTCCCCCACAATGAATTATGAATTCCTAAAGGGACTTCATTTTTTTCATTTTGGTGAATCACAACCCTGCTTTGTGGATAGCAATCACTTAATAATTATTTGTTGAATATATTGAATGAGAGGGCTTTGGGCATGGACTTGGAAATGAAACCACAGAATGACTTTATGAATATCATCCCACTACCACCACCTTTTTATCTCTAAAACAGGTTTTGGGGATATAAACACCCCAGATATTCTAGTAGTAGTTGCTTAATAGAAATTGGATTGAAAATATGACTATATTTATATACATGTTCATTTTTATTATATTTATTCAGCCTATATATGAACAATTATTACTTCTCCAGTTATTTAGATTTCTTTATTTGCATGAGGCATTGCATAATTATGTTCATATAGTTCCTATGTATATCTTGGCAGATTAATTCCCAAATATTTTATATTTTCCATAGTTGCTTTAAGTGGGATTTATCTTTTTTTGTAGCTTTTTATTTTCAAAATATCTGCAAAGATAGTTTTCAAAATTCATCCTTGTAAAACCTTTTATCCCAAATTTTTCTCCCTCCCTTTTTCTATTGTCTCCTCAAACAATGCAATATATATTAAACATATGTAGTTCTTCTATACATATTTCCACAATTATTGTGCTATACAAGAAAAATCAGATCAAAAAGGAAAAAAAATGAGAAAGAAAACAAAAAGCAAGCAAACAACAACAAAGGAGAAAATAATATGTTGTGATCCACATTCAGTCCCCACAGTTCTCTCTCTGAGTGCAGATTAAACTGGCCTGAATAAATACAATGTTGAAAAGAGCCACATCCATCAGAATTGATCATCATATAATCTTGTTGTTTCTGTGTATAATGATCTCCTGGTTCTGCTCACTTCACTCAGCCATCAGTTCATGTAAGTCTCTCCAGACCTCTCTGAAATCATCCTGTTGATCGTTTGTCACCGAACAATAATATTCCATAACATTCAGATACCATAACTTATTCAGCCATTCTCCAAGTGACAGGCATCCACTCAGTTTCCAGTTTCTGGCCACTACAAAAAGGGCTGCCACAAACATTTTTGTACATGTGGATCCTTTTCCCTCTTTTATGATCTCTTTGGGATACAGGCCCAGGAGAGACATTGCTGGATCAAAGGGTATGCACAGTTTAAGAGCTCTTTGGGCATAGTTCCAAATTGCTCTCCAGAATGGTTGGATCAGTTCACAATTCCACCAACAATGTATTAGTGACCTAGTTTCCCCACATCCCCTTCAACATTTATCATTATCTTTTCTTGTCATTTTAGCCAATCTGAGAGGTATATAGTGGTACCTCAAAGTTGTCTTTATTCATATTTCTCTGACCAATAGTGATTTAGATTTTTTTCATATGACTAATTTCTTCATCTGAAAATTGTCTGTTCATCTCCTTTGACCATTTAGAAGTTGGAGAAAAGATTGTATTCTTATAAATTTGAGTCTATTTTCAATATATTTTAGAAAGGAAGTCTTTATCAAAACCCTTGGATATTAAGATTTTTTCCCCAGTTTTCTGCTTTCCTCCTAATCTTGTCTGCATTGGGAAAACATTTCATTTTATACCAATTTTAAAAGCTTAATGGCTAAAGAGAGGCAGCTACTAAGTGGATAGAGTGCTGAGTCTGGAATCAGGAAGAGCTGAGTTCAAATCCAGTTTTGGAGACTTCTTAGCTGCATGATCCTGGGCAAGTCACTTAATGTCTGCTAAAACTGGAAGACCACTCCAGAATCTTTGCCAAGAAACCCCAAATGGGGTCAGAAAGCATTGAATATGACTGAACAATGACAACAGCAATGTAGCCTTCCAACTCAGTGTCTGAGAACATAGCTATTGGTCCCAAGACCCAATCCTGAGTTTATGGATGGCTCAGGATGATTCTCACTGTTGCCAAGTTACAGAAGTACCTTCGGTTGCCAAGGCATCTCCATGACTGGAATACAAAACAAGAAAGAGATTGCCTTTGAATCCTGCCCCCCAGATAGTTAATTTCCCTGACCTTCTGAAGCTTTCCTAATCTTAGTTGTCATTTTCTGAGCTGTTTTCTTGCTTTGACAATTCTCAATTGGTGGGTAGGCTCTTCTGTTCAGAGACTACTTGGCTGTATCTCCATCATTTTTCTCTTCCCCATACATAACATTCTGTGTTTCTTCTTGCTATCTTCTCCAATGCCTGGAACACACTCCTTCCTTAATCAAGTTTCTTAGAATGCCAAGCTTTCTTTAAAGCTTTGCCCAGGTGCTACCTTCTACATGAACCTTATTTAATCCTGCCAGTTATTGGTACAATGCCCTCTTAATTTTCTTTCTTTCTTTCTTTCTTTCTTTCTTTCTTTCTTTCTTTCTTTCTTTCTTTCTTTCTTTCCTTTCTTTCTTTCTTTCTACCTTCCTTCCTTTCTTTCCTACCTTCCTTCCTTTCTTTCCTTCCTTCCTTTCTTTCCTACCTTCCTACCTTCTTTCTTATCTTCCTTCCTTTCTTATCTTCCTTCCTTCCTTCCTTCCTGCCTTCCTTCCTTCCTTCCTTCCTTCCTTCCTTCCTTCCTTCCTTCCTTCCTTCCTTCCTTCCTTCCTTCCTTCCTTCCTTCCTTCCTTCCTTCCTTCCTTCCTTCCTTCCTTCCTTAACTATGTGCAGCATCTAAAGCTCAGACATTGAAGATACCGAGGTTGTCCTCTGAATCCTAGACCAACACCAGTCATCCTGACTTTGGTCTTGTCACTGGACGTGGATACTCTGGGAGAGTTGATTGATGATTTTGTGCAACTCTGCTTCACTTAAATCCAATTCACACACAAGACATCACCTCTGATGTCATTGATTTTCTTCAAAAACAAGAATGAAAAACAATTTAGGTGCTGCACCTGAATCAGCTGCCTTCACGGCCGTTGGAATGACTTGTTCCCATCTACCCATTCCACCGAGGAAGTCTTCACATATTTGGGACAGTTATCCCCTAACTCTGATGGATTTGAGATCTGCCTTCATTATTCTCAACCTAGTTTAACTATTAAGTGGGTTTTACTGTGGTGTGGCCACAGCACATGCTACAACTTCTTGGAGCCACATGTAAGAACTGGGCGACAGGTAAACACCAAAGGTGAAGGCAGGATCCGCTTCCTTTTTGTTTGTGTATTTCCAGCACCTAGCATAGCACCAGGCCATTGATAAATGGATGTGGAACAAGTATATCATATGTCAGTTTATGATGATGATTAATATGTTCACAGATGTCAAGATGATCCCCAATGCGATTTACTAGAACCATGAATTCTTTATTAGGATGAGAGGGGCTTTTCACCAAGCCTATTCTTCTTCCATTTTCATCCCACCAGAAACTTGAACTCTATGCCTGAGTTTTCTAGCTCTAATATGTTGGCTTTGCCTTATCTTGTCAGTGTCCCAGCCCCTACACTATCCTTTCCATCTGACCATCTCCTCCCCCTTTTCCATTGCTAACTTAGATGGTGTCCTCCTCCATTAAAATGTAAGCCCCTCAAAATCTTTCTAGGCTTTTAATGAGATATCATGATAAGAATTTGAACACTCTCCCTATAAACCCGAGGTGCACGCTCACAAAAAATTACTATTCATGGGAATAGTAGATGCTTATGTGCAGTTGGTTAGGCCAATGGATAGAATGCTAAATTTGGAGTCAGGAGAGCATGAGTTCAGATCTGACTTCAGACCTAGCCTTATGTCCCTAGGTGAGCCATTTAATCTTTATCTGCCTCAATTTCTTTATCTGTAAAATGGAAATAATAACAATAAGTGCCCATCTTCCAGGATGGTTGTAAGCATCATATGAGATATTATTTGTAAAAGTTCCTTTTAAATTTTAAATAAATACATTTAAATAAATAAATACAATACTAGCTATTATTGTAGGAACAATGCACAGGACACATGTGCAGAGAGTATGTGTGGTTGAAACATAGGCCTGAAGGGGAAATTTCAGTATTGCAGAGCTGCAAATGTATTCTGGTGATATCAATTGTGCCTTAAGTGGAAAAAAAAGTCTGAGAAACGCTACCATCATTTTTACTATAAGAGTCTCCTTTTTCCCTTGGACTATGATCAGATAGCACAGTTTTCTGATGGATACATGCTTATAAAAAATAGACTAAGACCAAATGCTATAAAAACAACTGCTATTATTATATGTAAAGGACAATTAGCCAAGTGTTTTATCAATCATTTTTCAATGTTTGGAGTTCACTGTGATTAAACACTTAATAGCTACCATGTCTATTCATGTTAGAAGATTGGTATTCCTTCGTGGGATATGACCAGCACCCTGGGATATGATAGTACTTCTTGACATCATTGACAGTGATATTATATTGGCTTTACCTCAAATTGAGGCTACATGAGGGGGATGTATAACACTGACCAAAGAAATGCTGCCTCAGACAGTTAAACATTCTAGCATTTCAAAAGAAACAACTATTAATGGGCCCATTTGGGTCTTGATAAAACCCCCCAGCTTTATTGCTATAATTTGGTCAGTGAAAACCTGCCTCCCAATATTATTTCTATTTAAGTCCTTTCCTGACAATGGGCTTCACTGAGGCTTAAAGGGGTTTCTCAAAGGTTATTTCAAAAAAGGCTGGCAAGCCTTACAAACTAGGAGTTCGTCAAGATTGGACCTAATGGTCTCTATGTCTCCCATCTGAAGATCAGTTCAGCTAAATCTGAGGCAGGTCATTACCAGACTGGCTTCAGGTGGTAAATTTCTCAGTTATATTTGATTTCCTAGACAATAATTAAGAGGGAAGGCTGGTTTAGAGCAAATGGGTTAGTGGATAATGTTGGAGCCAGAGGCAGGAAGACCCAGATTCCAATCCTGATTCGTATATCTTGTGATCACATTCAACTCCCACTTTTCTGAGTTTGTTTCTGTAAAATGAAGGAGGGTTGAGTTAAATGACATTTCAGATCTATTCCCATCCTAAATCTGTGATTTTGTGACTTCCTTCTATGGAGGAGTATCCCTACTGATGAATCATTAATGCTTGTAGATTTTAAATACTGGAGAAAAAGAAATGTCGTAGGGGCCAGAAATAACCAGATGGAGGGACTTAAAAAAAAATTCACACACCTAGCCATTTCCTGATTTTGGCAGCAAATTGGAGCAAAAGTGCCAATTATTAGAAGGAAGGCTGTTGTCCTAGTTTTATTTGGTCCATCTGAAAACATGCAGAAATGGCCATTTCCCAAGGAGACCTTTATCTCACCAGACTACTCACCTTGTTTTCGGATATAAGGAGTCAGGCTGAATATATGAATTCTGGGGCCGCTTCATATTTCCTATGTTTAAATTTCACCTTCAAATCTGTTCTACTCTTGTGTTTCTTAGTGTGTTTCTTAGTTCCTTGCTTTTCTCTGGGTTTGGCTACACAGTTTGAGGTCTATCTGCTAGCATAACTCAAAGGGGAGTCACATTACTGGTATCCTAAGGCTGGCTACTCAGGGTGACCAGACTGATCTGGAACAAAAAAATCTTCCATTTCCAATTCCATAACCACTCTGATCCAACAGGCTGGGCTTGGTCTGAGCTGAATTCAGTTTTCATCATACAGCAGAGAACAAACTAATACTTCAATCAATACTTTCAGAAGTGAGACATCCTGTGACATGTGGGGTCCGATGAAAGCTCCAGGTGGGGAAAAAAAGCCCTAAATGGGCAGGAGTGGTTGATCTTCTGACTGCTTCAGCCCACACACATCTTACTCCTTCCTGTCATGCCGTCTTAGGATCTTAGAGCAAGCAGGGACCTGAGGTCATTTAGTCCAAGCCCTACCTGGATCATTAATCGCCTTTGCAACACCCCCAGTAAGTAGTTATTCATTCTCTGCCTGAAGACCTATTTCAGCAGGAAACCTCAGTATCTCATGAAGCAGCCATCCAGTTTACTCAGGGGCAGCTCTAAAGGAAAGAGAGAAATTTTTCCTTCGATCAAGATAAAAATCTGCTTTGTATCTCAGACTCTAATTCTGCCCTCTCAGGTCAAGCAAAAGCACTCTGACCCTTCTTTCACATACTGAAAGAGAGCTTTCTCCCTTTCCTCGATCTTCTCTACTCCTAGCTAGGCACATATCCACCATATTTCAATTCTCCTGCCATGGTCTTCTCTCACCAAATTGGTCATTCTTGTTGTAAACGTGTTCCAGGAAGACATATGTAGAGGTTGTCATCCACTAAAAATTTCAACACATCTGCTCTTGTTTAGAAATTGTATATAAAAATGTATATATCATATATAATAATTGTCTTTATAATAAGAGAAGAAACAATCCAATGTCATTCAACTTAAATGAGAGGAGGAAGAATGGGCCCAAAGAATGAATAAAATTTCAGAGGGCTGAAGATGGACAAAGTTCCCTATTTTGCTCTAGAACAACTTGTGGCCAGCTTCCGTGAGGGGAAGGGAAGCAAATAATGTATTAGGCACTGTGTTAAATGCTTTATAAATATGATGTCCTTTGATTCTCATGACAACCCTAAGGGATAGGTACCATTATTATTTCCACATTTTTAGAGTTGAGGAAATAGCTAGATAGAGATTAAAGGATTTGCCCAGGATCACACATTCAATATGTTTTTGATATTTAAGTCTCTTTGATCTATAGTACCAGCACTTTAACCAATGTACCACCTAGCCACCTCTAAGACCTATCCTATTGTTATCATCGAGAGGCTATCCCTCATGATGCTTTCTGCAAGAGATTTAAATCAACTAGTTTTCATTGCTTGATTTAAAGCCCCTAAATTTTCTTTTCTTTTCCTGGAAATCCACCATCTAAGGAAAACATATGCCATTGGAACCCAGCCTCTCAAACATTTAACATAGTTGAAAAGATTACATCAAGATCTTGATTGTGGCTTGAGATCTGATCCAGTTCTCAGCTAATGAGCAGAGTTAAGATAATGGAGAGTTCTGGCCCAATGAGTCATCACACCTTCTCTAGCTTATATTCTTGCCCACTTTCTTTCTGTATTTTGACCAATTTCTCTGAGGTCCTCCTCTCTAAGGGAGGGGTTCTCTAGAACTACATTCATTATAAGCTATTTTTTTTGTTGTTGTTCAGTCATTTCAGTCATATTCAACTATTTGTGACCCCGATTTTGGATTTTCTTAGCAGAGATATTGGAATGGTTTGCCATTTCCTTTTTAATTCTTTTTTTTTATAGCTGAGGAACTGAAGCAGGTTAACCCAGGATCATCCAGCTAGTAAGTGTCAGAGGCCATATTTGAATTCAGGTTTTCCTGACTCCAGACTTAATACTCTATTCCCTGTTCTACCTATTAGTGATAGGAAAAACAAAAATATATTTGCATTAGGATAAAAAATGTTATATACATAATTATCTGAAGCAAGATTTCCTATCAGCAAGGATAGGGTCAGGGAATTATGCAGCCTAAAAGAGAAAAAGTTGGGAATAATATTAATCTATTCCCTTCTCATTAGAACACAATGGAACATTGGCTGAGTTGTTTCAATTTTAATGAGATATTTATAAAGTTCTTTGCAGCATCACAGTTCTACAAAAAAACATTCTTACTCTGTGACCTTTTCCTTTATTATTTGTTTTAAACATCATCTTAGCAAAATTGGCTGGTGAACCAAAAAAAATGCTTTTAGAAAGACATAACCCAAGGAATAATGGGTAAATGACAGTCAATCATCCTTGTAATGCCCCTGGATAATTAGCATCAGCCTGTCTAATTACTCTCATGAAAGGAGAGTTGTCTTTCTTGGATTTCTGAAATACGGTCTGAGGTGTCTCAAGTAACACAGGTTAGCCACTGGCTGGTCAACTGTGCCGACATAAAAACTATATTGAGTTGTACTACGATGAAAAAATATCAGGTGCTACTTCCTTTCAAATGACTTCACAGGAGCTATTTCCTCTAGAAGCTTATACATTGTTTTTAATAATATATCAACAAGATTCTTTGTTTAAAAAAACTCACATTGACTCATTTTGCATTAAACATTTAAAATATATAAGCATTCAGCAGAAGAATGATCTTATAATAATTAGAATTCACAAATGCTTTGGTGAGGGTTTTTTTTTTTTTTGCAATCAGAAATTTTTAAATTACAGGATATAATTACAAGGTACTGCAAGAACTATCAGATGGATAACCCTGTTGCCCCAGAAATGTTACTGTTATAAGCAAGTCTTTTCCTTTAATTGAGGATTTGTCAGTACGTTTATTCCAAGTGTCACCAATGCAAGTGTTCAGAAGTTAGGAAATAATTAAATTCCTATATATAATCTTTTCTAATCACCCTTTTACTTAAAAATAACTTGGGGGTGGTGGTGTGTCACCCAGAGTTGCTAGTCCCTGCTCCAAACTATCACCCACCCAGAAAACAATTTGGGGATAAAAAGATTAAAAGGTCAACTTTTCTTTTCTTTTCCTGGAAACCCACCATCTAAGAAAAACATATGCCATCTGAATCCAACCTCTCAAACATTTAACTTAGGTCAAAAGAAAGCACTGATTCCTGGAATTTTAGAGTTAGATGGAAGCAAAGGCAAAAGGACCAAGTATTTATTAGGCACCTATTATGTGGCATTATGCTAACCACTTTACCAATATTACCTCATTTCATCCTATGAGGTAGAGGCCATTATTGTTTCCATTTCACAGTTGAGAAAAGTGAGGCTGACAGAAGTTGAATGACTTGCACAGGGTTCCACAAATAGAAACTGGATTTGAATTCATGTTTCCCTGACCTTAGGCCATGAATTTTATTCACACACAGTCCATACCTAGATGCCTCCTTACAGGATACCTTGACCTACCTTTGATGGATTCAAGAATATCCTCTACCAAACCTGATATATGGTAACCAGCCTCTGCTTGAATACTGCCAGGGACAAGGCTTTCTCACACAGCAGCCAATTCAATTGTCAAATCAATCTACTTATTGCATAGTTTTTCCTTGTCTGTAATTTCCTCATCTGTGAAAAGTATGTATATTCGCTCCAGTGATACAGATAACCCCCATTCTAACCATCCTAGCTAATGTGACTGTTTTCTATATCTTCCCAGAAGATCATCAATGGGGAGTCTGCGTAATAATGAGGGACCTTTCTTGGGTTCTCCTGATATCATGAGGATACAAATCTGTCCATCAGTTATTCTTCATTCTTACCACACATCTTACCCATATTCTTTTTCTGTCCCGTACTTTTTCATGGCATCCTTTATACTCCATCTCCTCAGTAATCCTTTATGATGTATTACAGATTGCTCCCTCCCCCCTGTGCACCTCATCATCCCTGATTGATCATCATCTTTCTTTTCCCAGAGATAACATTCCATAAATCTCCAGAAGAATATTTGTGTGAAAAAGAAGAGCCTTGTTTCAGAGAGAAAGCGTGAGTCAATTAAAAAAAAACATTTTTCCAAAGAACCCAATCCCCTACTTTTCTTGATCTGGTCTGGGCCAAGCTTGTTGTCCATCTGCAGAATCTGTCCAAGGTACTGGGGTTGGCTAATCCATTTCGAATCTAAAGATGACAATCCCATCAGTGTAAACAATGCATGATATAGAACTTTACATTGTTACTAAACCTAATTGTGTTAGATGTGGCTCAGCATTCTAAACTGTTGAGACAATTTGCACCCTCTTTTAGGACTCCTATGTTCTTGGTATCATCACATTTAAATCCAATCATTTGCCAGTCATTGGCGAAACAAAGGTAAAAATATAACGGTCTGTCCTCAAAGAATTTACATTCTACTGCTGGGAATGGGGGATGCATTGTGAATACAGATAAAGAAAATGCAAGGGAAGGGGAATGGAGGCAAAGGATAGAACAGGTAGAGTGCTCTGAAAATTTTCTGGAGAAAACAATTTCTTTTAATGTAATTGGGATAGGCTGTATGGAGGAAAGAAAATTTTACTGATCCATTTACAGTGGATTATTTGTAGTAAACTAAGTTTGTGACTTCCTTCAGCATTTTATATTGCTTTAAACTTTAATGAACAAGAATCTATTTTCTCTCCTTCTAGAAGAAAAAGGAAGAGGAAGAGAAAGATAAAGAAGAAAAGCATTATTACAAGCATGAATCATCAAACAAAACAATTTCCTTATTGACCATGTCCCCAAATGTATCATTCTGCATATGTAATACATCAACTCTTTAAACAAAAGTAGACAACAGTTTTAATATTGGTTTTCTAAAATAATCACCAGTCATTAATTAATTAATCATTGTGATGGCATTGATCTGAGTTATCCATCTAATAGTTCTTGCGGTATCTTGTAATTATATCCTGTAATTTTAAAAAGTCTGATTACAAAAAACCCTCACTAAAGCATTTGTGAATTCTAATTGTTATAAGATCAATATCATCAGTTCATACAAATCTTCCTAGATTTCTCTGAAACTATCCATTTAAAAATTTCTTACAACATAATAGTAGTATTCCAATGCCGTCTAATGCCATAATTTATTCAGCCATTCCCTGATTGGTGCCATCCTAATTTTTAGTTTTTTGTCACTACAAAAATAGCTGCTATAAATATTTTTGTATATATAAGATATTTTCTTCTTTTGCTGATTTCTTTGGAGCATAGGTCTAATAGTAGTATTGCTGGATCAAAGAATATGCACAATTTAGTAATTTGGGGTATATGGTTCCAAGTCACTTTCCAGAATGGATGTACCAATTCACAGCTCCTTCAACAATGCATTAATGTAACTGCCCCCAAAGCTTAAATATCTTAGAGAAGATATATAAAGAGTGTGCCCCAGGATTCAGAATTGGCCAGATAGAACAATGATGAAATAAGGAGGAAATTTGCTAAAGAATGAAGAATAGGACTGTATTGAACTGGTTAGTCAAAGAGTTAAAGCATTGAAAGGACAAAAATTTCTAAAATAATGGATTGGTATTTCAAGGATAATCTGAGCAATTTGTGGTTGCAATGTAGAAAAAGAGCAGATTTAGGATTGAGATCACAAAAGATAGAAGGATAAGTGATTGCAATCAGCAGAAACATAAAGTTCAGTCATGAAGATACAGTAACCTAGTTTTTGGTGAAAACAAGATTTCAGGTGTAACCCTTGTTGGTGCCCAAGACAGAATGAAAATGGCAGCCTGGAAGATGAGGGAGTTAATGAATTGCCTAAAGAATCTTCAGCCTGAATATTAACATCACTCACATTTCTGGGTGAGTTCAAATGGAGATTCCTCTAGTGACAAGCTGTCGATTCTATTGATTCTTTGATCTTTTAATTCAACACTAACCAATAATTTTCTTTCATTATTTCATAAAAATGTGACATTAAGAGTTTTTTTTTGGTTTCATCTTTTCTAAGGTTAGAGGAAAATCCAGCCTTAGACTTCACTACTGTGTGTCTCAGTTTCCTCATTTATAAAATGAGGATAATAATAGTACCTATCTCTGGGGGTGCTAGGATCAAATAAAATAACTGTAAAGTGTTTAGCACATAGTAACATCTATATAAATGCTAGTTATTTTAAATTATTTTTATTAGAGAAGGGACTAGCCTGTACTTTGAGCATAAGTAAAATCACTTGGTCTTGGCAAAAATACAACTGTGAACACTCTTTGCAAGATACAAGGTTGTCCTGATGAGCTGAAAGTGAGATCTGTAGAGTTTTGCTACTCTTGCTAATAGTTCCCCTGGAGAATCTTTGGTTTACGAAATGGGTCGTATTATTGACATCTAATTCAGTAGAAAAAGTACGGCATCAATATTATAAGAAAGAGAGATTATTAAAGAAGAGCAAAAGGATTTTCTAGGGAAAATAAAAGAGAATTTCAGCTTTAAATCTGGCTCTGCTCCTGTGCAGCTTTAACTGAATCCTTTGGACTTCTCTGGGTCTTGGTTCCCTCTCCCGTAAAATGAGGGGGTTGGACCAGGAGAATTTGAACATCCTTTCCAGCTCTCGCATTCTCTCATTCTATTTAACATGCATTGTGGTGCCATGTCACATCCTGTACAGTGGAACCCATTTGTGAAGACGACGGATATAATGTGAACTGTTAGTGCAAGAGGAATGAAAGCCCCACATTGTTTCCTTGAATCTATTGTAGCAAAATGAATAATGGAGTTCTCTTGTGGCTAAGAATGGCTTTGCTTTCAGAGTCCTCCTCTCTATTTTACTTGGATTCAAGACTTGTCAGAGAACAGTCAGTCAGATACAAGGATGAGTCTCTATCAATCTGAACTCAGGTGAAGGGTGATTCTCCAAGACAAGTAGAAAGTCGTTTGTAACCTGAGCTTCTGAGCCCACTTCAGGAAAGGTCACCAAGTTTGAGGGAAACTTGAGTTTCCCACACACTTGAGAGTGTCCACTTATGTCTGGCTCGCATCAGAACAAGGAATGTACTAAACAGTGGTAACTCCTAATAGAGTCTATTCTCATGTCTAGTCTAATGTTGGGGTACAGTTTCAGACACAAAGCAGACTACAGATTATTTCCAAGTAGATTGAACATAGTTCCTTCCTATACAACTACAGCTTACCCAGATTTCCCTAGGCTGAATGATTTGGTAGCAGCAACAGAAAGACCGGGGAGAGGCAGATTTAGGCTTAATCTCAGGAAAACTTCCTAACAAGAATTTTGTTGTTCAGTCATTTCTGTGTTCAACTCCTTGTGACTCCATTTGGGATTTTCTTAAAAGATAACCTAGCCATCGAATTCAATACCATATATGACACTTGAGGAAATCAAGTCCCAGGGAAGGGAAGTCACTTACTCAAGATCACATAAGTAGCCAGTGACAAGGTTGAGACTTAAGCCAAAGCACGGGGACTTCTATTCTTTCCCACTATGCCTTGCTGACCACTTATTGAATGGGTGACTATTCACTGGAGTTCTTCAAGCAAAGGGTAGGTGATCACCTGTCAGAGATTTTGTAGAGGAACTTCTCAGTCAGGTAAGATTGAATTAAATGTTTCCTGACATCCTTTCAAGCCTTGAGATTTTTTGATTTTAGAGGAACCAGAAAAGTCTCCCTGTCCCACTCAACTACTTATCTCATCTGCTGACTAATGTCTGAATGTCTTGTAATTGGGAAGGAGAGGGGGATGGAGGCTTTTTAGGAAGAATAAGGCTCAAAACATAAGCATTTCCAGGAGAGAGTCCATATCTATTTCAGACTCATTCAAACTTAAACCGATTGACAAATGATTTAAGTAGGATTCTTTCCTTGACAAAATGTAGAAAAGGAAGAAAAGATTGACATGGCTATGGTTTACTGAGAAGGAGGAGGAGATGCTGTGAAAAAGAACAAAAAGCAAATATGGATTTCAAAACAAACTTTACCTATTATAGAAGTAACTGAGCATAGAAGAAAGAATGATGGGCTAAGAGTCAGGAGAGAACTAAGTCTGAATCCTGCTTCTGGATTTAATTTGAATTTCTTGGGCAAGCCGGTTGGTATTTCTGAGCCTCAGTCTTCCTATCCATAAAAGGGGGATAATAATATAATATTGAATTCACTAAGTTATAAATACTAAATGAGATCATAAAGGGGAAGAATAAAAATGAGCAATAGAAACATCAGTGGATTTCACTATTACACAGATTATTACACAGAGGAATTAGTTCTTGCTCACTAGGATTGACTTTTAAAGTAATAATTTCCATATGCAAAATCATTATATATGATGTTGGACAGAAATAAAAATACCTTAAGTGATACCAGATTTCTGGATTAGAGGACCATGAGAACAAAGCATCGTCTCACTGAGTCTTTCTCACTCCAGTGTTTTGTCTGTTAAGAGGCATAAGTCATCAGCAAGTATTTATTATGTTCCAGACACCATGTTAAGAGCTGAGGGTACAGTGAAAGACAAAAACAGAGTTTCAGCCCTTACAGGGTTCACTTTCTAAAGCAAGAGACAAGTAAACAAGTATATAAAAGCAAAAAAAAATTGTAAAAGGTTAGAATAGAGATAATGTCAGGCATTGAGGGTGACCTGGAAAGGCTTCTTTTAGGAGAACAGCTTTTAGCTATGGCTTGAGAGTATATCAGGCATAGGGGAAAGCCAGTTAAAATTCATGAAGTCAGATGTAGTATCTTCTCTGAAGAACAGCAAAAGAGCCAGTCTCTCCATACTGGAGAGTAAGCATAAAAGAATAAAGCATAAGAAGTCTGAAAGACATGAAGGATCCAAGTCATGGAGGACTTTAAAAGCTCTGATTTGTAGCATTTGTCAATTTTTGAGGTCAAAACGCTCAGACTTAAAACTTAACAATTGAGTCTCTGAGCCTGTATGGTTTGCTCCAGCACAGACCTCTGGTATCTGATGAAGGCTTTGAACTTCTTAAGAGTAATATTTGTTGTCTATATTCATAACCAAAGCAAGCGGTCAATTTTAGAGGCCAGTGAAAATAAAGCTGTATTTTTCTATCTAAATGCAAGTATCCTTAAAAAATCTACCCATCATCTTGTTGGAGGTTCACAGACCTAGGTTAAGAATTCCTAGTAACATTATTCCCATTTAATAGGAGAGAGAGCAGTAGCTTAGAGAGATTCAATGATTTATTCAAGGTCACACAGCTTAGACAGAGATGGGATTCAGACCCAGGCTTCTCTTAACTCGATGACCTGTCATGCTGACTCACTATAGAGTTCAGAGAATCATGGGATCATGGACTTAGCTCTTGGGAGTCCCTCAACTCCATCTGCCCCATTTTACAAGTGTGAAATCTGAAGCTTAGAAATGTAAGTGACTTTTTCAGGATTATCCATTGCTCTAGAGTGGCTAAGGAAAAAGAGATATTTAAAAATTCATTCCTGAATAATTGTGAAATGTAAAGACTGATTTTCGAGTCACCTTTATTTGGCTTTTTTATTCTAAAAATGTTCCTCTCAAACAAGGTAAGAAATAGAGAACAAAATCACGAGAAAGCATTTATTTCCCTGTGCTTTTTTTTCTTCCTCTTTGCCCCCCTGTAGTGTAGAAAACATAGCAGTTTGCAGTAGGCCTTCATGCTGAGATGCACAATTTTATGCACCTATAAGTAATACCCGCTTGCCCTGTGGCATTCCACACACACAAAATAGAATTTTATGAGTCATTGAGCGGCTCCCAAGGTGGTACCAATTTCTATGCAAAATGTTCAACTAATGACTAGCACAATATTTAAGACTTTAAACCCTTTCCACTTACCTGACCCCACAGTACATGAACTCTCTTCTCTAAGGCCTAGAGGGTCCTGCAAAAATAGCCCCTCCCCCCCCCCAGAGTATGGAGAGCTAAAGAGCTTCTTTTAAATTCCCTTCCCCTTTCCTTTACTTGCTTGTAAAGGATGCTTTATATTTCCTCCTTTCTGTGTGAAGATTCCCAAAGACAGGATGGCTCCCCAATGCTAGCTCTTCAATGGCTGCCAATGGTCTCGTCATGGCAATACTAATTCAGGGACATGTACCAGCCATCCAAGCCTGCTTCTAGCTTTTCCCTGGTGCAGGAACCCTTTCTCAGCTACTTGCTGAGTGTAATGTCCAGGTAAAATGTTATTGCATGGTAACTGGGTGCATGCTTTTTTCAACCTTCTTAGAACTGTGTAACAATGCGGGATGTATCTGCTATTCTAGGAGATACAGTAGCCTCTTTACAATGAGGAGAGGTGTGAAGTCGGCTTCTTATACAGAGTCTCCAAAATTATGGGCAGCTAGATGGCAAGTGGATCGAGCACAAGGCATGGACTTAGGAAGACCTAAATTCAAACCTGTCCTCGGGCATTTACTAGCTGTGTGACCCTGGGAAAGTCACGTGTCCTAGGAAATTCACGTAAGCCTGTTTGCCTCATCTTCCTCATCTGTAAAATGAGCTGGAGAAGGAAATGGCCAAGCACATCAGTATCTTTGCCAAGAAAATCCCAAATGGTGTCATGAAGAGTTTGACGTGATTGAAGCAACTGAACAACAATAATAAAAACTTATTGATATACATATAAAGATAACACATACATAAGAATGTATGTATATCACATACACACATATATACAATATATATGAGTGGATATAAATACATGACATGAAACTTTAAAAAGGACTTTGAGAATCCTACAATACTTAAATTATATCTATACATCCCATCATCAACATCAGTCATTTTGATTCATATGGAGGTTGGATTTTTTGTTGTTATTGTCTTGATTCTATTCTTCCAAACCCACTTTTTTTTTAGAGTTTTAAATCTCACATCTTCATTCAGGGACTGTATATCTTTGAGAAATTGATTCATTAATCTAAACTATCTATCCTCACATTCTTACTAATTTCTTCTTTAGAAACTCTGATTTCCACCTACCTTCAGTCCTAATTTCCTGTCTTATTTCTTCCTTTAATTTAAAAAACAATTTCTCTTTTGAACCAAACTGAAGTTTATTGTTCATGCCCATTATCTTTCTTTTGGAGTCTCATTGCTGGTTTTGCTTCTTATATCATGGATTTATATCTAATCTTTTTCTTATCAAACCTGTTTGTTTCTCACTGCTTTTCTCTTGCTCAGTTAACATTGTATAAAGCTTCCACAGTTTGAGCCCAATTCAATATTATGTTAGAGCAGGACAATTTCAAAACCATCTTCACATCTTTCTTTGGTGGGACAGCTTTTTTCAAATTCTTTAATACAATTATGATGCTCAATACAATTTGGTTCAATAAAGATTTATTAAGTATCTATTAAAGCTGTACTTCTCCAGACTCTAGTTCCTTTAATTAATCCACACATCTTCAGATGCAATCTCCTTCACCATTCCACATGTCCTCCTCTGAACAGTCTTTCTTTTATCACTGTCTTTTCTAAAAGGAGTTACCCACAACCAAACAGAGTATTCTAGTTGTTGTCTGACCAGGGCATAATACAATGGGACTATCACTTCCTTATTTCTAAAAAATCAAATGCAATCTTAAGACCCTTAACCATTCTACATGTCCTTCTCTGGACAGACTTCCTTTATCACTGTTCTAAAAGAGATTACCCACAACTGAACAGAGTATTCTAGTTGTGGTCTGACCAGGGCACAATACAGTGGGACTATCACTTCCTTATTCCTGGAAACTCTTTCTCTCCAAAACCCAAAATGACATTAACATTCCTGGCTATTGGTAACATACTGAGTTTGCAAAGTCAGCAAATCATTGAAAAGGAATAATTTCTAGTCACTGAGAGGAAATATCTGAAATGGCAACATGACATTTTGTGAAGATTCCTTAAAAGATAAAACAGCAAAGATAACCTAGATTGATGGTCATCTGATCATTAATGTCAATTGAGGCATAAAAAAGGGATGCAGACATTTGCCTAAGGTATTTTTCCACTGTCATAGAGGAGGTCAAGCACAAAGTCTGGGTCAAGGAGGAATTTCCTATAGCCAATGGTCATGCTTTGTTTGCAAGAAGCCCTGAGACACTTTAAAGACTCTTGGATGGGATTCACTCAAGTGAATTTTACCTAACTTCCTACGAAGGAAACACCAAATGGATGAAAATTGAACAAACAACTCATAAATCAATATATATCTTGAGCAGATGTTGAGAATAGATACTAAAATAAGCCTAGATTGGAAACAGAGATGGAGAGGGGATTGGGTAACTGGGAAATTTTGCGGTGCTTTTAATGACCCCAAGATTCTTCCTGAAACAAAATGGTTGAAAAAAACAATATTCTTATAATATTGTTTTGTGACTGTGAGTCTTGGGAACACAATAACCCCTGAATGATTGAAACTGAGGTTTGTCCAATGTGAAGTGGAGAGATGTTTAGAGTGAGTAAAGAGGCTTCACCACACCACAAACAAAGTGATATTACGTAAAAGTGGTATCACCCATTGTTGGGAGAAACATTCACACACGCTCTGCTTGAGTTTCTGAGTAATTCATTATTAAAACCTTACTAGAAGTCGATTACCATTCGAACAATGAATGCCCCCAACCTGAAAGCCAGTTTGATGCATCTTGAATTATAGAAGTATAAACTTAAAGTTATAAGTATAAATAAAACAATTATAAATTATAAAATAAAATCATTGAATTATAAATGTTAAAGTTGAAGGAACTCTGAGAGATGAAAGTTAAGGAAACTGAAGTTAAGAAGTTAAGTGGCAACCCCATGGTCACACTATTCTTAAATATTAGAGGCAGCATGTGAATTCACATGGAGAGAGGGACTGGGGTAACTTTGAGAAATTTTGCAGTGCTTTTGATGACCTTTCTAAAACTGAATGTAGGACCCTTTCCACTTCCACACTATGTTCAATACTCGTCTGCCCTGAAAAACAGTCCCCTATCAGTCCTCCCAAAACACATTGCTTTGAAAATGCATCTGTGTTTTAATAGGTGGGATGGAGGTGTTTTAAGGAAGGTGATCAGCTGGAGAAGCCAAAACCCAAGAAATATCCAAGCTTTGCTTGAGGCTTAGTTTAGAGCAGAGGTGAATGTGGCTCTCAAACATGGACTCCCAGGGAAAAATCTCTTATTGCACAGTGAGATAGATGATCTCATCTGGAGGACCCCTATCGACTTGTTCAGCCTAGCAGCCTTAGCAGCAACCACCTGCAGCTCCATCTGGGGCCTACTAAGCAATACATCCCAGCTGTCCCTTGCAAAGGCAGGTTCCCCCCCCCCACTATCTTCCCATCTATCTCCCTCCCCATCTCTGAATGTGACAAATTAGCTTTTATTTTGGACAATTAGTTAATTTGGCAGTGCAAAAAGAGGGACAAAAATGTTCTTAAAAAATAAAAAGCTAAAATCACAAACAAAATCAGCCAGTAGATGCCTTTCTCTTCCTGGGTTTTTCTTTCCAGGGTGGCCCATTTTGAATAAATTGCATTTATCAACACAGGGCTTTAGAGACACCCAGTTTCAAACAAGATTCTCTTAACTTCTCCCAGAATATAGAAGTCCTTTCCCTGCCTGTCTTCATTTAATATTTGACTTCAGTTTTAGACTCTGCCAAAATGTGTTGAAATTGGCACCGTCTCTGCCCTGGATCCCAGCTTCTACTTTCTCCCCTCTCCAACACGGCTACCCTATTCCTAAAATAGTGACCTGCTCATGTCACCCTCCTTCTAGGAAGTTTCAGGGTCTTCCTATTGCTCACGGAATTAATTCCCTATATTGATTGAATTTTGCCAGAACGAGACAGCCCTTCATGACCTCTGTGCTAGCTTATTAAAGTAGTCGCCAATTAGGTGGTCTCCTTGCTCTAGTTTTTGGCCCTCTTCAAACCATCCTTCATATAAATGCTGAAGTTCTAAAGTATAAGGCTCACCATGGTACTCCATCACTCAAGAAGCTTACTTGCTTCCCTGCTGACCTTAGGAATAAAATAGAAACCCTCTGTTTGGCATTTAAGCCACTTAATAACCTGTCCCCTTCTTACTTTCCATCTCCTTAAACATCATTTCCCATCCATTCACTCCAGAGCCCAGTCATATTGACCTACTTGCTGCTCCCCCCACTTTATACTTGTGCTACTAACATTTATTAATAATAACAGCTAACAATTGTAGTGGTTGCTATAGATCAGGCAATATCCTCAATGTTTTACAACTATTTAAAAATTCCTGTTTTCTCCATTAGAATGTAAGCTTCTTGTAAGAAGTTTTTTCTTAACTCTGTCATTTGTATCACCTGAGCCTAGCATATAACAAGTACTAAATAAATGCTTGGATGGATTGATTTCTGATCCCTTTCTCCTTTACTTCCAGTTCTTTCTTTCTTTCTTTCTTTCTTTCTTTCTTTCTTTCTTTCTTTCTTTCTTTCTTTCTTTCTTCTTTCTTTCTTTCTTTCTTTCTTTCTTTCTTTCTTTCTTTCTTTCTTTCTTTCTTTCTTTCTTTCTTTTTTCCTTCCTTTTGGCTGAAGCAATTGGGGTTAAGTGACTTAACCGAGGTCACACAGCTTAGAAATGTTGTGTCTGAGACCACATTTGAATTCAGGTCCTCCGGACTTCAGGGCTGGTGCTCTATCTACTGCACTACTTAGCTGCTCCCAGTTCTTTTTTTAAAACAATATTTCTTTCAGTTATACAGAAAGACAAATTTTAACATTTACTTAAAATTTCTTTGAGTTCCAAATTCTTTTCTTCTCTCCCCTCTAAAATAGTAAGCAATTTAATATAGATTATACATGTGTACCTCTACTTCTCTGAAATTCCTTTTAGACCAAGAGCTATGATGTTTTCATCCTAAATCACTTCATTTTTCTTGGTCCTCGGTTTCCTTATTTGTAAAATGAGGAAAGAGGGGTGAATTAGATGGCCTCTGAGGTCTTTTCTATTTCCAAATCTGTCACAGAATGGGTGGTTAAATTTATGCATTGTTGGTGGAGTGGTGAACTGATCCAACCATTCTGGAGAGCAATTTTTAATTATGCCCAAAGGGCTGTCAAACTGTGCATACCCTTTGACGCAGCAGTGTTTCTATTGGGCTTTCTATTTGGGCAAAGAGATCTTAAAGGAGGGAAAGGGACCCACATGTGCAAAATTGTTTGTGGCAGCCCTCTTTGTAATGGAAAGGGCAAGAAACTGGAAACTGAGTAGATGCCCATCAGTTGCAGAATGGCTGAATAAGTTATGGGATGTGAATGTTATGGAATATTGTTATTCTGTAAGAAATGATCAGGAGGATGATTTTAGAGACTCCAGGAGATTTTAGAGAACCCAGGAGAGACTTACATGAACTAATGCTGAGTGAAGTGAGTAGAACCAGAAGATTATGTGATGATCAATTCTGATGGACAAGGCTCTTTCCAACAATGCAATGATTCAGGCCAGTTCCAATTGTCTTGTGATGGAGAGGACTGTAGGGAATGAATGAGGACAACAACATAGCATTTTCTCTCTTTTTGTTGTGGTTTGCTTGCATTTTGTTCTCTTTCTCATTTTTTTCCCCTTTTTGATCTGATTTTATCCTGTGCAGCAAGATCATTGTATAAATATGTATGCATATATTAGATTTAACATATTTTTACCATGTTTAACATGTATTGGATTACTTGCCATCCAGGGGAGGGGGAAGAGGGAGGAAATTCGGAACACAAGGTTTTGCAAAGATCTATGTTGAAAAATTATCCTTGCATATGTTTTGAAAATAAAAGGATTTAATTTAAAAAAAAAAGAATGGGGTGGTCAAAAGAGGGTTATTTTCCCTCTGGGAGTTTGTTGGGGGGAGAGGGGGAGGAGATATTCTATGTCTAACCAGTCCTTTGCAGAGATCATTTCCTGTCCCTGATTTTGCTAATGTGGAAAAATCCGAGGCCATCCAGGGAGGGTTAATTGGAGATGTCAGGGCCCGCAGTGGGGTAGTTGGGCCAGCTGCTCTGCACCACGCTCCTTGATCAGCACTTTCTCCCGAGCCGGGCCTGGGTTGTCGCCAGCTCCCCGGCTGGCTCCCGGCTCCCTCGCCTCTCTGGCTCCTCATTTCTGTACGCTTCACTCCCCCTCACCTCTCCTGGCCGGCCCCATCCATCCGGCCACGGCTCGCAAAGTTTGCCATGTGCGCTGACCCCGGGCTGACCCTGAGCCATGATACAAACCGGGGGATTGTCCCGACCCTCTAATTGCCCACCTTCCTTCCATGAGAACCGCGGCCCTCAGCCGGCGACACAGCCCCGGGCCGACCCGGGGCCCGGAAGCCGGGACCCCCACGCGGCGGCCGCCAGACGAAGTCCGCCGTCTCTGCGTCGGGGAACTGACAGCAAGATGTCCCTCCTTCCCTGGGAACCGGAGAGGGACTTAGCACACGCTGACTCATCCACGGACTATTTGTTCCCGTTCTGGATTTAGCCTGTCCAGAGAAAAAGAGCCCTTTTCCACGGCGGCTCGGGTTCAATGTCCCCCCACCCCCCGGACCCAAGGGGACTTGCTTCTGCGCCTCCTTGTTGCTCTTGCTTCCACGGCTCACGCCAAAGCTTTACTTATCCTATGAAACCCCAAATTTGTTTGTATTTAATTACAGGGCACAGGTAGCGCTCGGCTTTCCAGCAGGAAGCTATTTTATGCCCAAGCAGCATGAGAAATTGCCAAGGCAGGTGGGCTAATGGATGCAAAATGGCAGGAGGGGAATGAGAGGTGGCGTGGCCGGCGACGGCATTGCTATTCTTGGCTCTGCTTTCAATTTACTCACAGATCTCAGGTGAGCTATCGCATTTGGCTGCGCTGCTATCCGCAGAGTTGTTCAGAGGTTTAAAGCAAAGAAAGACCAGGAAAACACTTTGAAAAGTTTCTGTTGCTTGGTTTTGACCGGATTTGTGATTTCACCTCTAAATGGAAATTTCTTCTGTTTGGCAAACCTTTTCATTTCTCTTCCTCTCAGTTTCCTCATCCATAAAATGGGGATAATCAGACTTAACCTCCCCAGGTTGTTGTGAGGATCAAATGAAATGATATTTGCCAAGCACTTAGCATAATACCATAGTGGATGTTACATAAATATTAATTATTATTATCACAGCGTAATCCCTTGCACATGGATGCTATATAAATATTTATTCTTAATATCATTCAGTTTAATATAGTGTTTTAGAGAGTTAAGTTTAATATACTGTTTTAGAGAGTTTCTTTTATTTGGCAAGCCATTTGAATTCTCTTCATCTCAATTTCCTCGTCCATAAAATGGGGATAATAATATTTAACCTCCCCAGGTTGTTGTGAGGATCAAATGAAATGATATTTGTTAAGCACTTAAAATACTATAATGGATGTTATATAAATATTAATTATTATTATCACAGTGTAATCCCTTGCACATGGATGCTATATAAATATTTATTATTTATATCATTCAGTTTAATATACTGTTTTAGAGAGTTTCTTCTATTTAGCAAGCCATTTGATTTCTCTTCATCTCAGTTTCCTCATCCATAAAATGGGGATAATAATACTTAACCTCCCCAGGTTTTTGTGAGGATCAAATGAAATGATATTTATCAAGCACTTAGCATAACACCATATTAGATGTTACATAAATATTAATTAATATTATCACAGCATAATATAAAGATGCTATATAAATAGCTAATATTAATATCATTAAATTTAACATACTGTTTTAGAGTTGCCTAGGATTATATAGTTGGTTATATATAAGAGGTAATCCTTCAATCCAGAGTTTCCAGACTCTGGATAAGATAGTCCAAAACATCAACTACTAATAATGATGATGATAATAATAATAGGGGCAGCTAGATGGCACAGTGGATAGAGCAGTGGCCTTGAATTCAAATTCGACCTCAGACACTTAATACTTCCTAGCTGTGTGAACCTAAGCAAGTCACTTAACCTCAGTTGCTTCAGCAAAAATAATTAAATGATTGATGGATTGAATGAATGAATAGTAATAATGATAGCTAATATTTATATAGCAGTTAATATGTGCCAGGCATTATGCTAAGTGTTTTACAAATATTATTTAATTTGATCCTCACAATAGTTTGGGGAAAATAAGTGTTATTTCCCTAATTTTATAGACAAGGAAACTGAAGTAAAAAGAAGTTAAATGACTTGGGAAGTTAATAAGTTTTTATGGTCAGATTTTAACTCAGTCTTCTTAACTCCAGTCCCAAAGCTCCAACCAGTGTACTATCCAGCAGCCTCAGTAGATCATATGACCTCCTGAAAAATAAGGCAATATATATGTTTGTTTGTATAGATGAATGTTGAGGTAATCCTTATGGAGATGCCAATAGTGTGTAGCCTGAAGAAAAGAGTATTTGAAGGACTGCCTTGTCAGAGAGGGATTAGATCTGTTCTACTTGGTCCCGGGAATCATGGGTAAAAGTGTCAAGAAGGCATATTCAGGCTTAATGTTAGGAAATACATCCTAAAAATGAGGACCATCCCAACACAGAATAGGCTGCCTAGGAAAATGGCAGATTTCTCATCACTTGGGACCTTCAAAGGAAAAGGCAAAGGAACCCTCATTAGGGATGCTGACTGGCGGCCAGAGTGTAGAGTCCATGATAGTCCAGAGGACTTCAGTTTCTTGCCTAAGACTTGGGAACTTTTGGCGATGCTTCCTGGATGCCTTTCAGCAGCGTCATAGTATCTGTGTGAATCAGCAGAGATGAGTCGTAGCCATTTGCTTTGACAAGTCTTGGGATGGTCTCCATCAAAATCTGAGTTTATGCCTGGAAAGGCAACAGACTACTCTGTTGTAATTTAATTGACTAATTGCCTCAGAATCCCTCTGCAGGGAGTCACCACTCATAACTACTACTGCACCTTGTCCTTTTACTTTCTGACCTTATTGGTTAATCTCTTGCCCCACAAAACCTAAATCTAAGCCCTCAATCCTTGAAGGCAAAGTAGCCACCTCCTCCTCCAAAAATCCAGTTCCCTACTCATTAGGAAAGTGTCACTTCTCTTCCTTAGCTCCAAATCCTTAGTGGATCTTCTTCCTGCCCTATAGTTTTCCACTTTTCAATTTCCTGACAGAGCTCTACTGTCCCTACACAGCTTCATCCTTCCTTCATTTCACATGGAAGGCCTCCCATCTTCATAAGGAACAAATACTTCATTCTTTCTGATAAATTTGAGGGTGAAGGAGCATTCTTCCAGCCCATTTATGTTATCTTAGGAGGGAAACCCGACTATATTTTGTATACACATGATGGCCACTTGGCTGTGGCAGAAATTCAAATATCACACCATCCATTTGGGTCACTGCAAAATTCACCTGCTTCCTCTACTGTGTGGAAATGTGATATTTGTGATTGTTGTGCTTGCTAGTAGTTCCTCTGTAGCACTCTTTGTGGGCAGCAGATACTGATTTGGGGAAGGGAAAATTTGAGAGGGCAGACTGGCTAGAGTGCAGGAACTGGAATCAGGAATACCCATCTTCCTGAATTCAAATCTGATCTTGGACATCTACTAGCTATGTGTCCCTGGCAAGTCACTTAACCCTACTTGCCTCAGTTTCCTCATCTGTCAAATGAGCTAAAGCAGGAAATGGCAAACCAAATTCAACTCTGAGTAAACACTCTTTGTCATCTCGGTGGTCACAACCAATTTCCTTTCCCTTGTTCTACTGATATCTTTGTCTCCCTAATCTGTCTAACTTACATGGGATTACCAGTTACCTTTTTCTTCTTCTAGAGAACTATACTTCCTTACCTGTTAATCTTTTTCTTCCTGGACTTCATTCCTCCATGTTCTTGGCTCCTTCTGTTTGAATCTGCTTGAGTTTCTTTGGCTGTAACCTTCTTCACCCTTCAGTCATAGTCCTCCAGTAGCTAAGATCTTACCCTATTGCCTCCTTCAATTCCTTAAATCCTCTCAAATTTGTTCTCTGATCACTTTTTAAATCATGGCTAAATGTCTGTGACCCCAGTGGGGTTTTCTTGGCAAAGATACTGGAGTTGTTTGCCATTTCCTTCTCGAGCTCATTTGACAAATGAGGAAACTGAGGTGAACAGAATGAAGTCTTGTATCCAGGATCACACAGATAGTTGGCATCCAAAGTCAGATTTGAATCCAGGAAGATGGGTATTCCTAACTCCAGGACTTGCATTCTATCTACTATACTCCCTCTCAAATTTCCCCTTTCCAAAATCAGTATTCACATTTTAAAAAACCTTACAAATCTCCTTCATAGCTCCTTCCTTATCTGAAGTGCTTTTCTCTTGCCTTTTCTTATACAGACTCCTTCAACAAAAGCCAGAAATGAGTAAATGAATGAAAGGAAAGCATTTGTAATGCCATTACTATTTCTTAAACACTGTCCTAAGCATCAGGCATATAAATACTTAAAAGTCCCTTGTGTTAAGAAGTTGACTTTTTAGTAAGTGGGGAAACAACACTTATAAGAGTGTGGGGACTACAGAAGAACATTTTGGTTTGAGAAGCCCCAGAGATGGTTAACAAAGTGATGGAAATGGAGTTGATTCCAGAGCAATAATGGGATTGGCTTGACTTCTGTTCCTAGAGCAAGAGGTAAAGTGGTAGAGAGGTCAGGGGAGATAAGGGTCAATGGTAAAGAGATGGTTGAAGTGTATGGTCAGATGGGATGTGAAATATGGTCTGAAATCTCTAAGTAGAGTCATTTGTGTTTGTGCTACATGATTCACTAATTGGGATGCCTTCAGGCTAATCATTTCAAGTCTGAATGGATGAAGTCACCCAAGCCATGGTCTCAGGAAGTCTGGCAATGCAGAGGGAGCAGAGGCAGTGGGATTAGCATACTTGATAAAGATATAGCTGAGAGTAGAGAGGTGGATGGAAAGGGAAGCCATGAACCATTAAAAATGAGATTCATAAGTTTGGGGAAATATTCTTAGGGATAAGTAAGCATTTCACTAGGCAACTAGGTGGTACAATGGAGAGAGAACTGGGTTTGTAACCAGGAAAATCTAAGTTCAAATCTTACCTCAGACACTTACTAGCTCTATGACCCTGGCCAAATCACTTCACTCAGTTTGCCTCAGTTTCCTCATCTGTAATATGAGCTGGAGAAGGGAATGGCAAACTATTCCAGTGTCTTTGTCAAGATAACCCAAATGGGGTCATAAAGAGCTGGACATGACCGGAAAACACAAATTACTTCACTGGCTACAAGATGTACATGATTTGGTTTGTTATGCTCTGAAAAATGGATCTCCCACTCTTTGGAGTTATTTTATCTTTTTTTGGTATATTTTTATTTTGACGCACACGCTTCTCTGTGAGTGTATTATTACCTCCCAGAGCAATGTTAATTCCTCAGGTCTGAATATTCCAGTTTTGCATACCCAAGAGCTAGCATAATTCCTGGCAAACAATATTTATTAATATTTAATAAATTCTAATATTTAATTTAATAATTATTTAATATATATTGCTGAAATGAACTGATGATAAGAAACTTCCATATGTAAGTTGGGGAAAATGGGAGGTAGTCAATGAACCCAGGTTCCATCATCATGCATAGGGTACTATTCCCCAAATGGAAGAAGCTGAGGAAGCTACTTTCCAGATAGAAGTGATGGCGACTAATGGAAGAGCCTTAGAGCAAGCATAAACATTCTATAAATGGTTCTGACATGCTAAATAAGTGTTGGCAGGGAGCTTCCTTTATTGGCTGCAATTATAGAAGTGGGTGATGGTTTTGGGGGGTGGGATGGAGAGTAGGGGCTTTAACAAAGCATTAATTGATCTTGGTCTCTTCTCTCTTTGCTCGATTTTTTTTTCCAGCTCACTTACTCATGCTACTTGGTGAGGAATAGTGTTATAAGGGTCTTCTTCCCACTTAAAGCCAATATGTGGTCTGGTTCTGTGGATCTCTGTTCTTTGGCTGTCTCAGAGTCTCTGCTTTTATTTTAGGTAAAAGAAAGAGAGTTTCAAAAACCCAGGAGAGCAAGTAATTCAAAGTTCAAGAGTCCAAGAGTTGAGTCCATGACAAGTTTTTGCAGCTAGCCTAGCTCTGATGAGCAAGGAGCTGCCTTCAGATTAAGCACAGAAGAGCTAAGACATGGACTCCTCTGGCAGTGATGCTGAATTTGGCTGTGAACTTGACGGGATGCATGCTAAATCTGAACTGCCCTTAATAAGGGAGATTGGGAGATAAGCAAGATTACATGAAGGAGTTAGAATTGTTTGTATTTCTGTTCTGGTTCTTTGAAATTAATAAAAATATTTTTGTAAAAAATCTGTAAAGTCCTTTTGCAAAAACTAATGAATGCATAAATGGAGGTGGGGTGTTAATGACTGGTGGTTAATCATGGAGGAGGGAACACAATCTGTGGGGAATGAATGGATAGCATTGGAAGAGAGGCACCTGACCACGTCAGGGCCACTATTATAAGTCTGGGGGTGAGATGTAGCCAAACTTGCTCTGGGATTACCACTTCACGCTTATATTGCCAACACAATATTAAAAAAAAACAACTTAAAAATAGGCTTGTGCATTTACTGGATTGGTCTTAAGACAAAGACAGATGGGCCAGCAGAAATGGCTCATCAGAATGTTTTGCTGAAACCAGCTTGAACTGTTATTTACAAGGGGAAGTTTCCAGTAAAAACATTTCTTGGCTTTCCTTTTGAGAATGAAAATACTTTTCAAGAAGTCTCTACCATTGGCTTTTATAAAATAAATTTGGCTTTTTGTCACAAAACAGAGCCTTGCACTCACTGCTACAATATCCCTGGGGCACGAAGACTCAAATGCCATCTTCTGCAAAGGACAAGAAGAGTTCAATGATTCAACAAATGTTGATCTCCAAAGCACCTACTAGGATGCTCGGGCTTGTTCTGCATTGTCCAGACATGGGATTTCATTGGTTTGAGGAGCTTCCAGGGATGAAATCACCTCAACTAGTGAATACCAACATTTACAATTTATAGTCTTGAATAGTTATCAAGGGTATCAAGAGAGTAAATCAACTAGTCATCAAACACTGAACAAGCTCCTACTATGTGCCAGGCTAAGTTCCAGGGATACAAAGAAAAGCAGAATTCCAATTCCTGCCCTCAAGGGGCTCACATTCTCATGGAGGCCACAAAGCATACACATATGTAGTATAAATAGAGGGTGATCCAAATGGAGGGCTTGGAATCAAAAAGACTCACCTGGTACCCTGGACAGTTTCCACATGAAAGGTGGGAAGAAAGGAATGTTTAGGGAAAAATAAAGTGAATTATGTTTTGAATATATGGAGTTGGAGATGACTAGGGAATCTCTAATTCAAAATGTCTAAGAGGCAGTTGATAATGCAAAGCTGGAAGTCAGGAGAGAAATTAAAGCTGGATAGATCGACCAGGGAGTTATCTGCATAGAGGTGATAATTGAATCGGTGGGAGCCGATGAGATTGTCAAGTATCATAGTATAAAAGAGGATCCAAGACCAAGTCTTACAAAACACCACAGATAACAATGGGATGGATATGGATAGGATTGTAAGTGTGAAGGGAAGAATCAGTAAGTTAAATAACTGACCCAAGTTCACACAGTCATGAGGTGTCAAAAATGAGACTTTTACTCAAGTCTTATTGACTCTCTATAACCACTATATCAAACTTTAAGACACTGTGTCAGGCACTTAAAATAAAAATTAAAGTGACATTGTCTTTGCCCTTAAGGAATTACATTTTACCTGGAGGAAAAGCAAGGCATAAACAAGTACAAATATCAAGTATATTAAGGAGGTGAATCAGGGAAGCCCTCAAGCAAATTGGGGGATTTTCCTAAACAATAGAGGGGAAAGGAAGTATTAGGATTACAGATAGTCTGTGAGCTAAGAATGGTTTCCATTTGTGGAATGTTTTCTTATGTCGAGAGGTGTACAAAAACAGATGGCAAACTATATTTTTTGATGCAATACTAAAAACACTAAATATGCTAAAATATACTGACATACTAAATATACAAATATATAAACATGTACATTTATTTTATATTAAATATATTTTGTTGTTTTATAGATGTTATATTAAATATATTTAGTATTTGTAAATATACACTAAATATGTAAAATATGTTATAAACTAACCAAACAAAAAATACTGATATACCAAAAAACAGATAAATCACTATTTAATGACCTCAGGTAGACCACAGAAATAATGGATGATATTAAATAGTTTCCTAAACAATTTATTAACACAATAGGATATGGGTCGGGAATCAGGAGGACTTGAGTTCAACTTTGGTCTTAGACTTTTACTAGATATGAAACCCTGGACAAGTCACTGAACTTCTGCCTGCCTCAGTTCCTCCTTTCTAGTATTGTTGTGAGAATCAAATAAAACAATATTTATAAAAGTACTTAATACAGAGCTTGACAAATAACAGGTGCTTTTAAAGTTATTTTCTTCCTTTTCTTTTGCTGCTTTCCTTCTTTCTCACACTATGAAAATACCACCAGTTCATACTCAACAGACCTAAATTGTTAGCTGATGACTATAGTACCAGTATTGACTTTGGTTCTATGAGTATCTGGAGTATTAGCCCATCACAAAATAATCTGAGAATATTTTTCACTTCCTTAATATTAAGGGTATTCCAGGACAAAGTAGTAAATACTTTGGATTATCTCTAAATATTTTAAGTAGGAATACAAACAGATATGTTGTTATCTCTTCCTGACTTTTGAAGCCTAGGCCTAGTGGACACTGGTTCTTATCAAATAGTTCTTATCACTAGAACAAAAGGTTCTTATCACTAGTCATCTGTGGACAGTCGAGTAAAGGGCTATATGAACTGGATGCTTGTAATGTTACTTTTTTAGTGTTTTGTATGAGCAATAATTGAGTATTTATTGCTCATACTTTTTATGTCATCCCATTATTGTCAAGGATTTATTTGTTTTACATAATCCTACACCTTAACTTGGTATCAAGAACTCTTAACAAATACTTGCTGATCTATTAGTACATCACAATTAGACAGTAGCACTTATCGATTTGATTTAACATTGCATCCTAGTCCTACAGAGTGGTAAGAGCTAAACATCAAAATGCTAAGACCTTTGAACATGGGGGAAATTACTATAATTTCTAGGGTCTGGAAGTAGAGCTGATAGTGATAGAGATCATTAAGCAAATAAGTTGCTGTAAAATTTGACAGGTGATATAAACTTAAAATACCATAATGGCAGAGGAGCCCCACAACTGGCAGGTAGAAGTCGCTGGTCTGTAACAAAGTCCATTATAAAATCCTACTTTGTTTCACCCATTCCCCACAGTGGAATTATATTTTCTTGAGGAAAGGAATATTTTTATTTCTCTGGTAGTAATACATCCAGAGAAATGGTAGTAATATACCCAGGTAAGTGGTAGTAATACATCCAGAGAAAGAACTGGATTCGGACATCTATGCCCGTATCAGCTTGGAAAAGTCATTTAACCACTTGGGGCCATAGGTCTCTCATATATAAAATGTAGATGAAGTGAATACTAAAGATCCTACCAGCCTGAGATCTTAACAGATTAAAAATTTCATTGGATATTTAAATTTTCTTCTACTGGAAAATTTTTCTTTCAGAATTATTTCTAATTTTTCATGGAAGTCAATAGAGACAAAATGCTTTTCTGAAATTGATTTTCTCTATATATCCTGGAAAGTAAGGGAGACCCATATATTCCAAATGCAAAATTACATACATGTGCAGGGCAAAATAATGTTTGGGGGACTAACCCAGACACAGATGGAAAAGCCATCATTTAAAAGCGCAATTTAGCAATCAAGACCCAATTCATAATAAAAACTCCAGTTTTCATTTTACATAACAATCTTGAAGATGTTTTCCATTTTATTCATTTTCCATATGAACCAAGATTTTAAAGAACCTAATTTACAACTACCTACTATCCTCAGACTTTAGAGATCATGTGGTTTAGGGGCAAAACAGTCAACTGAGAGGCAGAACACCTGAATCTAAAAACCAGCTCTGGCTGTTTACGACTATGCATCCCTGAGCATGTCATTTTAACTCCATAAGCCTCAATTACTTCAGCTATAAAATGGGGATATTAAGGCTTACAGTAACCCCCCCCCCCAATTCAGTTGTTGCCAAGACCCATTTCAAGTCTTAAAGCACCTTTGTTGCTGAATAATTTTAGCCCTGACCAACTCTTTGTGACCTGTTTTCTTGGCAATGATGCTGGAGTGATTTGTCATTTCCTTCTCTAGCTTAATTTACAGATGAAGAAAGAGAGACAAATAGAGTTAAATGACTTGCTCAAGATCATATAGCTACCAAGTGTGAGGCTAAATTTGAACTTATGAACATAAGCTTTCCTGATTCCAAGCCCAGTGCTGTATCCATTGCACCATCTAGCTAGCTGCCTTCTAGCACTTGTCGCCCATAGAACCTCTGAGTGACCTTATCTCAGCTCCCTTTGCAGTAATGAGCAAGTTCTCCACGGAGAGGGTGACTTTGTCTTTCTCTGATGGTTCTAGAGGTCTAGTTGAGAGACTGAGAGGTTTCTTACTAATACTATTGATCCAAGCCCCTATTCCAGTGTGTTCTCCACAACATAAATCATCAGTTACACTTGGTATCTGCTTTAAACGATCACACAGTCATTAGCACAACCAAAATAATTTGCCCAATTAGCATCAGTTCCTTGTAACAAAGGATATTTATGAAAAGAGATAACAATAACAAATAAAATTATGTCCCAGACTCCAATCTGAAATTACATTCTCCCCAATACCACTTTTGGGGAGAACGGGCTCAACTTAAAAAGTTGCTATAAAGAACATCATCACACTCCACCCCCAACAAGTTCACTTCCAATTGCAGCACAGGTGATGGATGCTTGTTTCCTCTTGCTATACTGGCTCATTCCTCACCAAGCTCAGCTCTTTTACAGACTTTTAACCTTCCACATCTTAAGGATTCTGGTCATATCCAAAACCTTTTGCTTCTCTCAGAAACGGCAGCACAATACCTTCATGCTTGCTCTGGGTGAGGAAGATCCTGAGGCTCCCAACACCTCATCACCCATATCAGTTCGTCCTCCTCCCTCACCCACCAAGGAAAGTTGAATTTGCTGTTGTAGGATATTTTATGTGCATACCTAGCTCTGTCTCAGCCGCAAATCAAAAAGGAATGCTGGAAGCTGGAAACAGTGGTGGAATATTTGCACAGGCTCCAATATTTGCATCAGGCTGAGAGCTTTATATATGTTCATAGGAGTAAACTGGCCAGTCAGTTATCCATTAAACACTAGAAAAGTGAGTGGTTTTCTCATTCTATTTGTGGAGGAGGCACACGTTGCCTGAATTTCTCCTTTGTCCCTATCTTATCCTACTGAGAGTGTACCTTCAAGTATCTGCGGAGTGCTGACTATGTGCAAAGCTCTGAGTTAGATGATAAAGATACAAAAGCAAAAACAAAAGAGTTTCTGTTATAAAAGGGTTTAAATGCTACATGTCATCCCTTCCTTTTAGCCCAGGGATTCTAAACTTTTTTTGGCATCTGGGATACCTTTGGCAGCCTGTTGAAACCTTTGGACCCCTTCTCTGAGTAAGGTTTTTAATTACACAGGATTACAATTGGGGAGAAATTATGTTGAAATAGTTACTAAAATTATTTTAAGTTCACAGAACCCAAATTAAAATACTGATCTCCTCGCCTGACAAACAGTAAGCTCTATATAAATGTATATTCTCTTCCCCGTTCCCGTCTCAATAACAAAGACAGTTCTATTTATCATCTTTGTGTCTTCCTGGTATTAGAGCTTAGAATTTTTCTTTGCTAAAGAGAGAAAATCTGGATCTGTGATTTATGCAACCTTGTATTTTCCAGTGTGTAAACTCCTTTCTTAGTGGCAGATTGGCAATAATGATGATTGATGATGATGATGATGATAAAAGCTCGCTTTTATATGGCACTTTAAGGTTTCATAGAGATTTATGAACATTATCTCATTTAATCTTTACAAACCCTTGAGGTAGATTGAAAGATGAGGAAATTAAGAAGTTAAGTGACTTGCCCAGGATATCATAGTAATTAATTATCTAATATGAGCTTCAGATTCAAGTCTTCCTGAATTCATGTCCAATATTCTACTCACTGTACCACCTGATTTCAAATTGAATGTAATTTAATAGCTTTGGAAAGTTGCCTAGAGAAATAGACATGTTAAGTGAATCGACACTGGCTTAACAAGTAATGAGTTGACTGTGTCATTGATGTGACTTGCACCCAACTCTTCCAGTTTCTCTATGTTATACTACTGCTTTCCTTTGTGAAAAATAGCTTTTCAATAAATTATTGTCTAAACGTTTATTTGGGATTAGATCTATGATTTCTTTGTGTGCTGTCTGAGGACCAACCTAATTCAGTTTGAAGGTTCGTTCCCAATTATTCAAAGGTGAATGAGGCTTTTCAACCATAGCAACTGTGATCTTGGAAGTGTAGTGACTTCTGCTTGTTCTGATGGACTTTCATATCTTTGGGGTATTCATGTAAGTTGATTCAAAGAGAACACTGGGAAACTCCAATCAGCACACCTGCATAATTCCCTTTCATAATCACATTTGTTCCTTAGATAGAAATTATGGAGGAAGTGTACAACTGGGCTAGGGCATTTCTGTCATTACTCAAATCCTGGCCAAGCAGCCCTGGAACTGAGCTCCTCCTGCATTGACTGTGGAGATCCTTTTGTTTTCAGGCAGCATATAGTCAAGGGGAAACTAGTCAAACTCGTTGAGGCCTGAGGCTGATCAAGTATTCCCTTGTCAACCTTGCCTTATACGGTTGACCTTTTTTATCTTCCCCTCCTTTTTCACCTGTCAACACCACATACTTTTTCCACTCAGCCTCTGCTCTCATGGATGCCCCTTGATTTGGAAATCTAGAACCACATGATCCTCAGATGATAGCAAGGTGAGTCACACAGAGAGACAGCTGCTGACAGTGCCAGGAAGTCCTCGAGCTTTGTCGGGTGACCCACGGGGAGCCTGATGCATCATCCAGTCAATCTATCACAGTTGTGCTATGATTCCCACAGCTGTTCATTCTCTGTTGGAATCATAGTAACAGAAGAAGTCCCTTCTCCCAGAGAGGCAGCTTTGACCTTGAGATGGGGTAGATTGTCATAGAAAAGAACCTTCCTGCCTAATGCCAGATTTCATACTCTTTCCTTTTCCTCCCACTCCCAATATCTAAAAGCTTTTCCTAAGGGATGGGGATAAGAAAGTTGAAGAATTCATCAGGATCCAAAGAAACAAACCCCAAGAAAGACAGAGTATATTTAGAAGCTTGAAGTAGAAAGGGATGAAAGATCCTTAAATGCATTCATTTTTATGACCATCCATATGCTTTCACCACCCACAGGGACAATCACAATATTGATCTAATTATTTTCCATAGATACTTCATTTCCATGATCCAATATTTTGAAATATTTTAAGTGAATCAAGATCTTTTATAACACATTCCACTTAAATCTATTATCTGTTCTCACCACCACCTTCAATCCTTCCACCAGGCTCTCCTCTTCCTCGTGTATCACTTATCTTCCCAACTTTTGTCCTAGCTCAACATTATTATTCTCTATTCTCAGATTCCTCATTTTCTTTGTCATAGTCCTGCTCATGCCTTGCCAAGACAAAAATGTGTATTACTTACACAATCTGTCTCTTTCATTCCTATGTGCATGCTATTGGTCATACAACCAAAATGACTGGATATGCTAAAGATTTTTATGCAACTTCATGTGGACTCTCACTGCAGCGAGTCAATTTGGTTACTTCTTAATTGATCCCATTCTGCCTTTTTTAAAATAACTTTTTATTGACAGAACCCATGCCAGAGTAATTTTTTACAACATTATCCCTTGCACTCACTTCTGTTCCGATTTTTCCCCTCCCTCCCTCCACCCCCCGATGGCAAGCAGTCCTTTACATGTTAAATAGGTTACAGTATATCCTAGATACAATATATGTGTGCAGAACCGAACAGTTCTCTTGTTGCACAGGGAGAATTGGATTCAGAAGGTAGAAATAACCCGGGAAGAAAAACAAAAATGCAAGCCATTTATATTCATTTCTCACTGTTCTTTCTTTGGGTGTAGCTACTTCTGTCCATCCTTGATCAATTGAAACTGAATTAGCTCTCTTTATCAAAGAGATCCACTTTCATCAGAATACATCCTCAAACAGTATCGCTGTTGAGGTATATAATGATCTCCTGGTTCTGCTCATTTCACTCAGTATCAGTTCATGTAAGTCTCGCCAGTCCTCTCTGTATTCATCCTGCTGGTCATTCCTTACAGAACAATAATATTCCATAATGTTCATATACCACAATTTACCCAGCCATTCTCCAATTGATGGGCATCCATTCATTTTCCATCTTCTAGCCACTACAAACAGGGCTGCCACAAACATTTTGGCACATACAGGTCCCTTTCCCTTCTTTAGTATCTCTTTGGGGTATAAGCCCAGTAGAAGCACTGCTGGATCAAAGGGTATGCATAGTTTGATAACTTTTTGAGCATAGTTCCAAATCGCTCTCCAGAATGGCTGGATGTATTCACAATTCCACCAACAATGTATCAGTGTCCCTGTTTTCCCACATCCCCTCCAACATTCTGCATTATCTTTCCCTGTCATTCTAGCCAATCTGACAGGTGTGTAGTGGTATCTCCGAGTTGTTTTAATTTGCATTTCTCTGATTAATAATGATTTGGTCCCATTCTGCCTTATGGCTTCTCCAAAGCTTCTAGTAGCTCCTCAAGTCTCTCATATCACTCTCTTCCTATAGTCCTCTACTTGGCAGTGGATATCTCTCCTATACTTTATTGAGAAAATATAAGCCATTTGTTCTGAGTTCCTTTCCCCCTCTTCTACATCTCAAAACCTTTTGACATCCCGTTATCATTTCTTTTACTTAATTTTCTGATAGACATGTAGCCCTTCTCCTCTTTAAGGTCTCTCTCTGTACATGAACCCTTCCATCTTTTTCAACAATTTTTTACACAATCATCCTGAAGCCCAATATTTAATCTTCCCCATTCTATTCATTTCTTTCCTATTGCCTATAGACCCATAACCTTACCTCTTCCATTTACTTGCCTTTGCACAGGGATCCTCCATGGTTGAAACACATGCTCTCCTTCCCTCTGCCTATAAGAATGCCCAGTCTTTAAAGCTCAGCTAACCACTGTTCCCCACTGTTCGACTTTTTGTGGCCGCTCCAATGATTTTGCATATATTTTAATGCATACTTTTTTGTAAACATATTATCTCCTCCTATAAAATATAAGCTTATTAAAGGCAGCCTCTAATTGTGTGTGTTTTATCTTTATAGCTCCTAACACGCTATTTGAAACATGGTAGTCATTTTGTAAAAGTTTATTGACTGACTGATTGACAGCCACACGACAATTATCTAGTCATTTACTCTCTAAACCTGTTTCCTCATCCATAAAATGTAGATAATAATACCCTTCCTACCTACCTTACAAGGGTGTTTCTGGATTAAATAAAATAATGTGTATAAAATATCTTATAAACCTTAAATTGCTGTATACATGTTGGCTATTACGATGCAGATCACAGTACTGAGTTATTACAAGTTAAGATAAAGAAAATCTATTTGAGCCTTGAGATATCACTTTTAAAAAGTCAATAAAACTTGTTGCTTACATCAAAGGAATTAAGATGATTAAATAAGCTTGTATCTGAGAGACTTGTTCTATATTTAGCATTCTTTTTCTAAAAAGAAGATTGTAAAGATCATGATAGAATTTCCTAAAGAGCAGTGGCAAAAAAAAATATTGACATATTCAGATTGAAGAAATACAGAGGTATTAGAAAATTTCATAGAATAGAAAGAAAATGTAAGACAATATCGTTGGGGGGAAATGTAGTGGTAAAATTTTATTTATTTATTCATTCATTCATTCATTTATTTATTTATTCATTCATTCATCTATTTATTTATTTATTTGTTTGTTTGTTTGTTTGTTTGTTTGTTTGTTTTTAAATAACTTTTTATTGATAGAACCCATGCCAGAGTAATTTTTTATAGCATTATCCCTTGCATTCACTTCTGTTCCGATTTTTCCCCTCCCTCCCTCCACCCCCTCCCCCAGATGGCAAGCAGTCCTTTACATGTTGAATAGGTTACAGTATATCCTAGATACAATATATGTGTACAGAACTGAACAGTTTTCTTGTTGCACAGGGAGAATTGAATTCAGAAGGTATAAATAACCCAGAGAGAAAAACAAAAATGCAAGTAGTTTATATTCATTTCCCAGTATTCTTTCTTTGGGTGTAGCTGCTTCTGTAGTGGTAAAAATTTAACAAAAAGCAAACTGAGGCAATTCTCAAGTAAAATATCTTTTATTAGCAGAGACATGAAGTCTGGTAATAAAGGGATCTAATTAGCTAGCCTCCATTTGTACCAACACCTGGATCTAGGGGCTAACAACATCTTTTATATTATACTTTGATGTATCTTCCTTCTGACTGGGTTGATAGTATAGCTATCATTTGTATCCCCAACCCCACCCCCAGCAAATGTAAAGATGGACATTTTAATGAAGAAATGGACTAACAGTTCTGAGCTTTGCTTTATTATTTTATTGATAAGGGGTAGGACTAATCCCCAAAATCAATCTATAACTAGGGAAAAAAGATTGGCTTTCAGATGCAGCTGATCACATCCCTGTCTGATACCCAAGGATGATAGTTGCTCCACGAGAGACAGCTGCCTACAGCACTATTGGTTAGAAAACCATAAGCCATCTCAACCGGGTTTTACTGACTTGGTCTTTTTTTTTTAGACCACATAATCCCAAACTTTGATGAGGGGAGAAAAAGGACAAAGGAGCTCTCCCTGAGCAAGAACCTAACTCAGGATGGCTTTTTTTTCTTAGAGAATAAAAGCTACAGTACTTGTCCAAGTAGATGCCTTAGGAGCTGTGAGCAATTATCTTATTCAGTTATACTGTCCAGAAACTGCCTGACCTCCAGAGATTAGGAGGTCTGAGGAAATGTGTGGATCCACATAGAAATATTGATAATAATACAATCAAATAATTTCCCCTCAAACATGAGTTCCATACAAGTTAAAGTTGGCTGATTTTGAAGACAGAATTTATAATGGCAATCTAAAAATCACAAATCTATCAGAAAAATATAATTAAATGAAAAGCCTAGATATCACAATTCAGGAAATAATGTTTTAAACATTGGAAACTGGAGATGTAGAGCAAAATGCAAAGAGGAATATCAACAGAAGCAAACTCCATATCTAACTTAGCAAAAAATGTAGTAGCAAAAGTTTATAATTTCAAAAACAAACAATAAATATGGCAGGCAGCCAAGAGAAACCTCCTCACCAGTCAGGGAAAACCAGTCTGGCTCACTCAAAGCTTTCTTTTATTTATAACAAGTCAACAGAAGTATTAAAATATGATATTCTAAAGGATATTATTCCACAAATAAGTTGGTCCTAATCATAGGTAAAAAATAAACTTTCTCCAACATAAAAAAAAAAAAATCATTAGTGAGCAGAGTATTTGATAAGTAAACCACAAAACACAAAAAAAGTGAATCAATAGAATTATCAAGGAAACCTAAACAATAAATGTTTCCCTGTATCTAGGGCTAAACAAAATGACCATTTTTCTTTCAAATGTTTAAAGTTACACAATTGGAGATTAACAAGAAAATAAATAAAATATACTTATGGATAAAAGAACTTAAAAGATTTTAAAATCGGAAGAAAAGAAAGAATTCAATTAATTTTATTGAAAATATTAAATTAATATTTATTTTCTCATGTGTGTAATGAATTATTATTTTGGGAGATAGGGTAAGTACAACAGTAAATTATTTGTTAGGGGGGGAGAGAAGTAGATAATGTAGCAAGAAAAATCCACAGTAGTATTCCCACATGGCCTGGGGTTGTGGAGAAAGCGTACTGTGGCTTTTCAGTCTCTCATTCTATATGATGGGCTTTGAGGGATCACAAAAAGAGCATTTTGGAAGGGGGAGGTTGGCATCTGAATAGTGGAGTTGAAGTTGGGTCCTTTCTATGAAGAGAGAATGCAGCCTCTTGGAGTATTATGGAACACTGCTCTGGTTTTGGAGGAGTATAAACCTAGGAAGTTTTGTAATAATCTCTTTTTAGGGGGTGAGGGAACTTCAGGAGACCTTCTCCAACAGGAATCATGCTTTTCAGGACCACCTTTCAGTCTCAAAGAAGTATCTGTTATAGAGGACTAGAATATGGGGAACATAGGTCCTGAAGTAATATATACAGTATATTTTCTTAGTATGAACATGAGGTAAATGAAAAAGCATTAATAGAGCTGAGAATCCTGACATGAAATGGTATATCTTCTATCATACCATACTGCCTCCCAGGATGTAAACCTTCTGAAAAAAAAAAATCTTAAAAAAAAAAAACTATTGAGGAGAAGGAATGTATAGGTGAGGAAAGTAATTGAATTAATAAGTGAGATGGATAAAGGAAAAAACTGAACCTCACCTGATATGAAGTTCTTTGAGAAAACAAGGAAAGAATATGCAAGCTAGGAGTAGGGTGTGAATAGATTAGATTACAGAATAGTCTACAAAGGAAACAGAGAAGGAAAAGGATAAAGTAAATTACTGTTTCTTGGAAAGACACTGATTGGTAGTTAGGAGGGGAAGCAGGGTTGGGGCAGGAAACAAATGTGAGCAATACATACCTGGGTTGAGAAATGAAAGGTCAAAAAGAAATAAAGAATGAGGAGAGAATAAAGGAAATTCAATGAACTCTGTCAAAGTGATGTATGTGGGAAAGAGAATCTGTGGGAGGAGACTAAAATGAACTAGTATAAGCAAACTAAAACTAAAAGAGGATAAAAATAATCAATACTAAGAGCTAAATGAATGAAAATACAAAGTGATTATTACAAGCTTGAATATAAATCAAATAAAGTCATTAGAAAAAGGAAGAGAATAGCAGAATGAATAAGAAGAAACCCCCAAAATTTATTGCATTCATTTACCATGTGCCAAGCAATGTATTAACAGCTAAAGATACAAAGGCAAAAAATAGTCCCTGCTCTCAAAAACCTCAGTGTAATAGTGTAAAAGAGAACATGTAAGCAATTGTGTATAAAAAAGTTATAAATGAGATACATTGGAGATGGTCAACAAGGGAAAGGTACCAGCATTAAGATAAATCAAAAAGGCTTTTTGTAGAAAGTCAATTAAAAGTAATGACATGGAGTGAAAATGAGACACTGAAACAAAATTCTTCAGATCGTTACAAAAACAGGAGGTCTTAATGTTCATGATTTTAGACGAGACAACAACAATAAAAATTCAAAATTTAAAGAGAAAAATAGTCACTGACATACTTAAAGGTTTTAGAAATAATGAAATGATGTCATTATTAAATATATGTATGCCCAACAAATGGCATAGTACTTAAGTTCTTTTTATTTGTTTTGTGAGGCAATTGAGGTTAAGTGACTTGAACAGGGTCACACAGCTAGTACGTGTTAAGTGTCTGAAGCCAGATTTGAAGTCAGATCCTCCTGACTACAGGGCAGGCATTCTATCCACTGTGCCATCTAGCTGCCCCTGCCTAAGTTCTTAAAAGTCAAACAGATTACCAAAAAGTATTGGCAATAATTCTGCAGAATTCAATATTCCCTTTCAGTGATAAATTTATAAATTTAACAGAAAGATAAACAAGAAGGAAAATACAGAGATGGAAATATTTTAAGGAAAAATAGACTTGAAAAGTTAATGAACTGTAAATGGGAGTATCAAAAATATAAATTTTTTAAGTATTTCATGGTACTTTCACAAAAATGTATTATACCTTAATACATGACATGAAAAACTAATGTAATATAAAAAGGTAGTAAGGTTACAACAGGTCCTTTATAAGCCATAATATAACATTAAGAGTAATGAAATTTTAAAACACAAATGAAAGGTGCAGCTCTAAATAGAAACTAAGTAACAATATCTCAAATAAAGAACGGGCTAGAAAACAAATCATAGAAACAATAAATAATCATGTTAAAGAGAATTATAGAAAATCAAAATAATGGGACACAGCTAATGCCATCCTAATAGAAAAAAATTTTCATTTTTGAAACCACAAACAAATCAAACAGAAAAGGAGAATTAATGTGTAGGAGGAAAGTAGAGAATTAACAAATGAATAAGCTCAAAACAATAACTACTGAGACAATCTTGAAAATTAAAGTTGAAATAGACAAAATTACAAAAATGAAAAGGCTCTAGAACTGATAAAACAGAGATGGATTCTAGGACTTTTTTTTTTAAACAAAGACTAGTCAAAATGAACTTACTTGATCAAAAGTAAGGGAAAATAAAGTTAGCAAAAATAAAAGTCACGAAGGCAAATTTATAATGCATAGAGGGGAAATAAAGAGAATACGCAGGGAAAAAATACCCAAATTAACAAATAACAGGGCAGTGGAGAGAGTACTGCAGTCAAGATGATCTGAGTTCAAGTCCAGCCTCAGACACTTGATACTCACCAGCTATATAATCCTGGGTAAATCACTTAACCCCAATAATCAAAAACAAAAACCTACAAATTAGGACACTTGAGATCTTAACTCTAAATCCATAAGAGAAATTGAACAAGACAGAAGTGAATTTCCTTATTAAAGGAAATTTAAAAGAACAACTTGACTCAGATTTACAAGTGAATTTAATCAATCATTTAAAGATTAATTTCTATTTATACCTCAAAATTTATGATAATTGAAAAAGAAGGTATTTTAATCATTCTTTTATGAAATATGAAATCCAAATAAGAGAAAGTTAAAGCAGAAAAAGATTAGCATTAATTTCATTAATAAATATTCATTTTTATATTTACATGAAACATTAGTGAAGACAACAGAGCAATATATCCAAAAATCATTATGTATCAGTTGGCTATCTTACAGGAATGCAAAGATATTCCAACAGTAGGAAAAAAAATGTTTAGTGATATTTTTTCTTAAATAGAGATTTTTTGTATATAAACTCCCTCTACCAATGCAGATTGGCAACTGGTTTATAACGTAGTCTTCAAGAATATCTGAGGATATTAAACAATTTAACCACATAGTTACCAAGACAGAGGTAGACCCCAAACCCATGTGTCATTGTTTCCAAGGACAGACCAATCTTTGCTTGGCCATACTGTTTTTAATAAATCACATAAGCAACAAAAGCAACAGAAAGCAACATGATTATATACATACTTTTAGAAAAAGCCTTTAACAAAATATAATTTATTTTTTAAAAACAGAGTTTTTAAGGGATTGTAAGAAATAGCCCTTCTTTTGAGCTTCTTTTGAATTGTCAAAAATGTGTACATGAAACAAAAAAACAGCATTTTTGGCAATGAATAAATATTGGGAAAGTCCAGAGGTAAAGTAAGATTTTCCGCTTCCCCTACTGTGAGTTTACATCATGCTATGATAATAAAATAAAGAGAAAGTAGTAGATAACAAAATACATCCAGAGAAAGTCACAATCATCTCTATGCAGTAATAATAAAAGGAAGAGTGCAGAGAGATTTCATAGTTATAAGTGCATAACCAATCAAAATAATGTGTCCACCAACTGGCATAGAGCATAAATTCTTAAAGGAAAAGTCAAAGAGAGTATCAAAAAGCCTGACAATAATTCTGCCAAATTCAATATTTCCTTTAAGAGTTAGATAAATGTAAAATGTGGACTTAGATTAAAAAAATTAATTGAGACAAATTATTGGAGACATTGCTCCTGATTTAGCAAGTATTGAACTTAGAGTCAGGAGCATCTGGCTTCACTATCATTTTTCAATACTTGCTATATCAAAGAACTTCATTGAATCTCAGTTCCTTTTTCTGTAAAATGTATAAAATAATATACAGGACACCAACTTATCAGGTTGTTGGGAAGCTCACAGGGAGCTGGTGGATAAAAAACACTTTCAAAACTTACCATAATTAATATATATTGTATTCACATATCAACATATATTATTAACACACATAATCTATCGATATTTAATATATTTAGTTATTTTTTGTCCTTTCTCCTTTCCAGTGATGAGTTTTTCTTACTTAGCTTGTTTAATCTTAGATGTCTTAATAAGTCAGTTAACAAGCCAGGAAAGTAACCTTTATCTTTTTAAATAGTATTTTATTTTCTAAATACATGGAAAGATAGTCTTCAACATTCACCTTTGCAAAACCTTATGTTCCAAATTTTTCTCTTACCCTCCCTCCTTCAATCCTATACAAATTTAAAATGTGCAATTCTTCTAAATATTTTTCCATAGTCATCAAAGCAGCATTTATTATGTGGTTACCTTACATTCTAAGCACCAATTACTGGGCCCATAGTCAAAACTTTCCCACAAATAATCCTTTTTTTTTTTTTTGAGTTGAGCCTCTTTCTGATGGCATCCTATAAATTGGGTCTCCTGGCCAATTCTTAATTAGTGATGTTCTGCAGCTTTTTTCATCTATAACATTTGGCTTTCCACTACTCTTTGGGTGACTGCCATTTAATTCTTCAAACACGTTACTGTTCCATGACTCATGGGATAATAGATGAAAGCTGGAAAAGTAAACATCAAATACAAACTTCTCATGTTGTCGACAAGGAAACTGAGGCAGATGGATGGAGGTGAAGTGGCTTGCCTGGCGGTGGCACAACTAATAACCATCAGAGGTAGTGTTCAGACTCAAATTTTCCTGACTCTGATGCAATGTTTTATTCACTGTTTACTCACAGCCATACAACACAACACAGTATAATCGGAAGACTATATGATAGTGTCAGATATCTTTGCATTTAAAACCTGTCTTGCTATGTCAAAGAACTTCACTGAATCTCAGTTCCTTTAGCTGTAAACTGGGTATAATAATACATAAGGTAGCAACTTATCAGGTCGTTGGGAGGCTCACGGGAAGACTTAACTGACTGACCTTGGACAAGCCATAACAAGGTAGTCCAAGGGGAAGGAAGGGAAGGGAATGGAGGGAGAAAAATCTGGAATACAAGATTTTGCAAAGATAAATGTTAAAAAAATGATCTCTGCATGTATTTACAAAAATAAAATATTATTAAAAACAAAGAAGTAAGTTTGGGCAGAATTATAATAATAATAACATATTTATATAGCTCTTAATATATGCCAGACACTGTACTAAGCACTTTACAATTATTAACTTAATTGATCCTCACAACAAAACCTTAGAAAGTAGGCATTATTATTCTCATTTTATCGATGAGGAAATTGAGGCAAACAGGTTAAGTGACTTACCTAAGGGCACAGAGCTAATAAGTATTTGTGACTAGATCTTAATTCAAGTCTTGCTGATTCCAGATCCAGTGCTCTGTGCACTGTACTGTCTTTGTTCTTTTTGGCTAAATCCTGATCTCTTAAAGGTTTTGAAAGAATCCTGTTTCCTAGAACTGAATATAATATATTAAATTTTAGAATTATATCAATAATGATAGTGAACATTTATATAGTACATTTGCAAGGCATTTGACATATATTATCTCATTATAATTATAAGGCAGAGTTTAGCACAATGCCCAACATATATTAGGTGCTTAATAAGTGCTTATCAACTGATAGACATAATCTGATAACTTTTAAGAGAATGAAATCTCAAATAAATGCATGTCAATGGAAATGACATTCTAGCTGTTTCCGATGTAGGGTTTAGCAAGATCTCCAATTTGCAAACAAAGGAGAATTACTGTCAAAAAAAAGGGCCCCAAATAGTGTCCCATTTCATCCCAAAACTCTGCACAGATATCATTGGGGCTGCCTATACTAATTGTTACTCTAATCCCAACTCTCTCATAATATCTCTCACCATGCAATTTTTTGCCATCCTAAGGAGCAGAAAATGGTTCCTTCTTAGCGCTATCCGTGTTCTGTGGGTCAGGCACACTAGAATAAGACAAAGACGAGCCCCTTGTTACAAACTACCCATAAGCCCTTTTCTTCTGTCAGCCTCCTCCAAGGACAATAACATAGTTGTTCTTGGTGGAATTCTTGTTAAACCCTGATAAATACTGGTTCTCCTTGCGTGGCCATTTAGGAGAATCTTATAGGTGTTTTTTTTTTCCCCAAATGATCTCCAGCTATATTTCTTTTATCTTTTCCCCCCTCTGATTGATTTTTCTCCTTAAGACTTTAATTCACTCTTCTGCAGTGTCTCTAGTCAAGAGAGGAATTCTGCAGATCACATAGAGATAACATTCCAACCCCGAATGGGTCACTCACATCTCTCATAAGAATACCAGCTTCCTGCAGATTGCTAGTCCTTTCCAGCTTTGCAGGTTCTTTTGGTCTATCTTTTCACTCCACCCCCCCCACCCTTGTCCTCAGTATTTGAGTCTTAATCTTTCTTCAGACTTATTCTTCATGCTGTGCTCATTTGAAATGTACCAATAATTGCCGGAGCTAAGCCTGGTGCTTAGTGCATTCTATGTGCACCATGTAGAAGCCGGCAGGGCCTCTGGAAACAGGAATGGGAGCTTTTCTTCAGGTGGGACCTAAAGCAGGGATCATGTGCATTGTCTATTGTTTTCTGTAGCTGTAGCCCACTATCGCATATAGTCGTTTCTAAAAGAAACAAATAAATAATATTCAACTAAGAGCTGCAATAAAATAACATCCTCATTTGAATGAATAGTCTGGCTGGAGGGATATTTCTGTGAGTACTTGTTTCAGGGCTACTGTCCTAACTCCTACTCAAATCTGATGACTTGGGTAGCCAGAATATGGCTACTAAGTTCCTACTAGCCTCTAGGGCCACCCTTTTGAAGGTTAAGGATGCTGTTTGTCTAGTTCTATAGCTCTTGAGCCCTACTGGTATGCTTCCCACAGTGATTATCAGTTGATGTCATTTAGTAACCAGATAATTAGTTTTTAGAATTGAGTATTATTTAGATGACTCAGTGGATAAAACACTGGATCTGGAATCAGGAAGATGAGTTCAAATGTGGCTTCAGACACTTATTTGCTGTCTAATACTTGCTTTTTAGCTTAGTAGCATTTATTGAACTTCTGTTTGCCTTAATCCATGCAAGAAAAAAATAAGCCTCTCTAGTATTTTTGCCAAGGAAACCTAAAGGGCAGGAATGGTGTGCTACGGTCTCTGAGGTCATGAAGAATCAGACATCACTGAATGATAACTTCTTATTAAGTCATTAGTTGGTAAAAATATCATCCCCCAAACGTGTGACATATTCTTCCACCAATACATACAGAATCTGCAAGAATGTGGAGTTAACCTTTAGAGATCACATATCATGTAACTCCTGTAAGTCCTTTTGTTGGAGTTTACAAGATATATTCCCTACATTTACATATAGCTTTTCTATGGACTTTTTAAAAGACCTTTATTCTTGGTCCAATCTATTCTTGTCTTTTTTATATAGAAACTGATGTTTTTAGGCTTCTGTTAAGACATTGATGGGAAGATAAAAAATCCAGAATCTTCCAGTCCCTTTTAAAGTTCAAAGGGCACTTCTCTAGCCAAGCCAGTGTGAATAATGTCAATACTGAGGCTGAGACCTCAGACTCTGTGCCTTGCTCCTAATCTGATTTTTTTTTCTCAGAGGGTTAACTGAAACACTCCTTCCTCTCTGCTTCCAGTCATTCTAAATCTTCTGAATTCTGAACCAGTTCCCTGATTTTTAGATAGACAGCCACAGGGCATTACCGAAGCAGTTACCCCCATCTAAACTCACTTCCTGTGATCCCAATAGAAGGGTCTAAGTCTTGTTCATACTCAGTGAACAATAAAAATATGTTCTCACTCAATAAATGTATCGGGACTGAGTGATTATGGTATATTCTTACAAGATAAATGTTTTCGAGATTAGCATCTTGACATGCTTTAAATAAGGTAGAGTGATTTGACTAATTTACTCAATTGCCCCCCATTATAATTAACTAAATTTTAACACACACTCTTCCTTGAATTATGCTGACAGTCACCTTTGCCATTTTTCAAAAGAAAGAATTCTCTCTTGAATACTCCAGTGGCTCTGTGATCTCATCAATGGGGACTTCCCTTGAGTGAGTCAAAAATGCCTACCATGTACCATTCCAGGAACTCTGCTAAGCACTGGACATACAAAGAAAGGAAAGACAAAAAAAAAAAAAACCCACAACAACAACAACAAAAAAAAACCAGCTCTCTATTCACGTCAGCACTCTGTTATTTGATATCAAAATGTTAGTTGATATTAAACTGATGAACATTTGTTTCAAACAAAAATTCAGAGCCACTTAAGAACAATTGAAATTCTGGAAAGCAACTGGGCCTTCCCATTCTTAAGTTGCGATCTTAATTCAGTCTTTCTCCTTCTCTTTCTATATTCTAGATCCAAATTATTGTCCAGGTGTGATATTTGTCATTATTTCTTCTGAGAAGTTCCTGAAGAGCAGGAATTGTTTTACTTTGATCTTTATACTATATAACACACAATAGAAACAATAAATATGTGTGTATATACAGAATGAAATACATCTACAAGTATATGTATGTATATATAAGTGTAAATATATCTACAAGTATATGCTTGTAGATAACAAAACTATGTTTATCTGACTCCATATCACGATTTGGATAAAACACACTCATCATCCATTTGTGTTTTTCTTGTGTGGATGGTTAATTTAAACTCTTTTGAGTAATTATAAACCTCAGTCATGAAATGTTTCTGGACTTGGTTCAATCATACATTATCATCTGCAGAAAACAGGCTCTGGAAAGCTCAAGGGATAAGGATCATCAAGGAAGGTGTGAATTTCATGTATTTTGTCTGTTTGGCCCCATCACCACCTACTTTATCTGATACATATTAAGAGCTATTATTAGTAAAGTGAGGATGTTTAAGAATACCTCTAAAGTCAAACAATAAATACCACTATAGTAAAGATAAATTGAGAAAACTATTGAAAATTTGAAGAAAAAGACTAAAATACTGCATCAATATCTAGCTGGAAAAGGAGCACGGAAATTTAAAGTCCCATTTAAAAAATATTAAGTGCAACAGAAGCTAGAAAAGAGGCATTATCTCATTTAACTCTTGTATTATATATTCTTTATAAGGCTTGTCTGTACAGAACTATCTGCATGCTGTCTCTACCATTAGATTGTGAACTTCTTGAGAGCAGAATCTTTTACAATTCTTTGAGTCTCCAGATTTAGCACGGTGTCTGGCACATAGTAGGTGCTTATTTGATGTTTATTGACTGACAATAGGGTTCTTCTCCCATTCCCATCCTTAGCTTATTCCCAGGGCCAGACCTCAATACAGGCATCTGCATCCCATACTAGAGGCACATACAGAGCCATTGCACATCCACAAGGTTACTGGCCATAAATACAAGTGTCCCATTTTCTTAGTCCAGTTCTTTCCACGAGACCAGGATGCATCTTCTGATCTATTCTATCAAAGGCGGGAAATGCCTTCCATTTTTATAATCAATTATTTGTAAGCCAATGGGAACTTTTTGGATTTCCCATCCACCCATTCTCTCCGGCCCATCTCCAATGATGTCGGAGCACTCTGGGTAATTTGGTCAGAATTGAGCTCAGGCCCTCCTCTATGGGCCACATTCAACTAAGAAGCACGACTGCGGGCCGTGGGGTCTAGCGGGGGAAATCGGACAGGGTGGGAGTGGGGAACGGGGGAGGGGGCAGTCGGCCAGATTCTGAATTCCCCGGGCTCTGGCTCCACAGAAACTCGGGAAACATGAATCAGGACTGGGGCTCGGCAGGATTCAAGTCCCGGTGCCTCTTCCCCGACTGGCAAGCCCAGAGCCGGAAATCCAGATGAATAGAGCACTAAATGTTTTTTTGTTTGACATTCATGCCGAATAGAAAATGATGAATCCATTAGCAGCTCCTTCCGCTGCCAAAAGAAACAGACTTGCACTTGTAAATTGCTTTCATTCGGGTCTATCAAGTCACTGCCTGTGCTGCTTGGACAGCCCCGACAGTCATCTGTCATTCGGAAGAAGCTGGGTTTTGAGGTGCGGAGGGACGGCCTTCATTGTCTGCTGGGGGGTTGTGCGTATTGATGTGTGGATGTGAATGTGACTCGTTCCAACTGGAGGACCCAAAGGGTCTAAACAGGATCCCCAGAGTCGGGAGGAGGCGGAGGGAAGGGGGCTGCATTGGGGGCTTCTGAATTTTATCGCTAATTTTGTAAATACGATGAGTTTATTGGATTGATTTTTTTTCTCCTCTCTCCCTCCCCCCTCCCCAAGATGTGCTATAGAGAATTTTATTCCGTGTTTCCAGATCAGAGGGGAGCACGGGTATTATCTCATTCTCTAGACAAGGATTGTGGACACAGGATTGCTGATTTCCAGGATCTTGGGGCTTAAAGTGACTTCAGTGCTCAGTTGGACCATATTACACCAGACCAAGAATTCTTCCCTGATAAGTGTTTGTTTTATGCTCCTCAATGAGGGGAAATCTACCACCAGTCAGGGCAGCATCCAATCCCTTCATTGTACAGATGAAAAAAGAAAAATAACTTAGCCAGGGTCTTAGAAATATCAGCTATCTGACCAGAGACAGATACCACATCAAGGCCTCAGTTTTCCTCATCTGCAAAACAGGAGTGAAAGTACTCCGATTACCTACTTGGATTCACCAAATATGAGTGTGGAAAAGAACCTGAGTAGCTATCTGGGTCAAAACATACCTGATAAAGAATCCTTTCTGCAACATCTGCAGTTCCATACCTCCCCCCTCCCTTGATCAGCACATCCCCCTCAATCTAGACATATACATAAACCTCAAAGTCTTATTCCTTCCAATCCATAAATAACTTTATTTGACAATCCAGGATTTAATATTGATGGCATTTAGTTAATTTCTTCATCTTTTCTAGAAGTCTCCCCAGAGTGCCTTTTGAAGTCCACAGTTAAACATATGGACTGCATTTATTTTTATTTTCATAAAATGTATTTAAATATGGTGGAGGAAAGAAAGCACCTGGAAAAATGCATCTGGGATGCCATAGCACCAGACATTACTTTAAACACTTCAAGATGTTCTTCAGACGTTGATAATTTAATGTCATGCAATGTCAACTGCAGCAAGCATTTAAGTACCCACTGTGTACCGCCACTGTGCTGTGGGTATGCTATGGGATTTTGAACTGGGACTCTAATCTCATCGGTTTAGGGAACTTCCAATGGGGACACTCTCATGAATGCACATCAGCATCTATCTTTAAGGTTTTTATGTTGAAATAGTTTTAAAATAAAATCATGAATCCCTGGTGATAAATTTCTGTCTTAGAGAGTTTCCTGGTATACTCAAAGTAAAGTAGCACCAAGATGGGGCAATAGTATTTGGAAATTATCATAAAGATTTGAGTTCAAATCCTGATTCTGACATCTACCAGTTATATGATCCTGGGCAAATCACTTAACCTCTATTCCTTTTCTTATTTGTAAAATGGAGGTATGATAGCACTTTTTAATGGTCACAGTGGAACATAAGGGCTACCTTTATTTTTATTTTATAAAAGGCATCTGAATATAGTAGAGGAAAGAAAGCACCTGGAAAAATTCATCTGGGATGTCATAGCACCAGATATAATTTTAAACACTTCAGGATGTTCCTCAGACACTGATGATTTAACTTGATGCAATTTCAATTACTGCTAACATTTCTTAATTACCCACTGTTTGTCAGCTACTGTGCTGAGGTTGTTATGAGGATCAAAATAGATAATATTTATAAAGTGCTTAGAACATAGTAGTCACTTAATAAATATATGTTCTTTTCACTCCCCAGCCCCAGCAATTAGTGCATTTTTGTGGGGGTTTTTTGTATCCTCAGAACCTACCATGGTACCTGACACAGTGAGTACTTAATAAATACATGTTGAAATAAACAAAATATTAAGCTAGATGTGGTAGAGCACACTTATAGTTCCTACTACCAGGTTAAGTCGGGTAGATCATTTGAGCTATGGAGTTCTGCAAAAGCAGAGCAGATGTCCACTCTAAGACTAGCCCCGGGAAAGGGGTACTATCAAATGGAGCGGACAAAAAAGTCCATGCCAATCAGCAGTGGTATCAGGAACACAAACAGGTTCTGCACTCAGAAACTGAACAAGATCAGACAATCCAGTCTCAAAAAAAAGTCAAATAAATAAAATATCAAATTGCTGTACTTCCATTGACTAAATCCCAATGAAAATTTTCCCAAGCAAAGATTGCCACTGGTGTTTTTCAAATGTTTGCAAGCTTTATCCTAGGGTGTGGCTAATTTCTCTTGAAATTGGACCTGCTTCCTTTGATCCTCAAGTAGTCATAGGATCATGGGATTATAGATTTTTATAGCTGGAAAGGACCTTAGAAACTATGTGGTCCAATCCCTTCATTTTTTTCACATGAGGCAACTGAGGCAGTGAAAGACTATGCATTTTGTTCAGGGTGACCCAGTTGGTAAATGGTGGAGCTGGTGTTTTTAATTTGAGTGCTTTTGACTTCAAGTCTGATGCTGCATACACTAAATCATACTGTTTTTTCAAAATAGGATAAAATCTTCTTAGATTATTTCCTGGGAATGGTATCATCCTCTTCAGGGAAGGGATTGATTTTGTTTTTATTCCTGCTTCTCCTGCCCATGGTTGACTTTTAAAACATAGTTTATATTGTTATTTTTTAAAAATATGAGCTTTTAACTTGGCATCCACTAATTTTATTTAATAATATATTGATAAATATATTTCAATATAATTGATTTCTTTTGTAATCATATGTATCTTATTTTATGCAGGTAAAAGTATTATCGCAAGAGGGAGTCTATAAGTTTCAGCAGACTGCCAAAGAGGTCTCCTTGACACCAAAAAAGGTAAAGAATCTCCATTTCTTAAAAGTAAAATTTAAGAAAGAAAAGGATATAGAAAAATTGTAGTGTCAAAAGAAATCTACAGGAATCCGGGAGTATTCCATTACAGATGTACTCCTTTAAAAAACCCCTCTGGATCCAAATTAGTTCCAATTGATCAGTGATGAACAGAACCAGCTATTCCCAGTGAAAGAACACTGGAAAATAAGTGTGGACCAAATATAGCATTTGCATTCTTTCTGTTGTTGTTTGCTTGCATTTTTGTTTTTCTTTCCAGATTATTTTTACCTTCTTTCTAAATCCGATTTTTCTTGTGGAACAAGGTAGCTGTATAAATATGTATACATATATTGTATTTAACATATACTTTAACATGTTTAACATGTATGGGACTAGCCATCTAGGGGAGGGAGTGAAGGAAGGAGGCAAAAAGTTGGAACAGGAGTGTTTGCAAGGGTCAGTGTTGAAAAATTACCTATGCATATGTTTTGTCAATAAAAAGCACTAATTAAAAAAATTATATGTAAACACAATAAGATACATGCAAACAAATAATCAAATAAAAATATGAACAAGTACCCACACTAAGGATAACTTGGTACACACACACACACACACACACACACACACACACACACCCCTCTGAAAATGGATTATTTGTCACTTAAAGTTGTAAGCCCAGACTCACTGTTTTAATAGCCCAGCACTTAACCTTTAATTCAGTGGGTAAAATAAACTATTCAAAAAGTGAACTTGAAGACAGAAGAGCTGTCTGTTGAGTCAGTGCTGAAGCTGTGTTCAGAGTTCAAGAGCAAGATAGTTGAGGGAAAGAGGCTGGAGCCAAATTTCCCAAATTCATTCAGTCTGCTGCTGGCTTTCTGTGTGAACTTGAGTAAATGACTTCCCTGCTCTGAGATATAAAATGGAAATGGTGATTTGGATGTATTTTGCCTAGGTTTCAGCAAAGCTTTTCACATAATATTTCATGCTATTCTGGAGAAGATGGAGAGATATAGATTGATTCAAATCTGTCTGGATGTAATCATCTTTAGAGGTTCAATGCTAAAGTGATAGAATCAGAGTCCAAAAATACTTTGACAGACTAAGAACAACTGAGCAGAACCTACTAAGATGAAATTCAAAAGGGAGAGATGTAAAGTTTTATATTTGGAAAACAATAAACTTCTCAAATATGAGATGGGAAAAATGGTTAGCAGTAACTGTTTGGACAAAGAACTGAGGGTTTTAGTGGACTGAAGCTCAATAAGAGTCAATATTATATGGCTACCAAAAAAGCTAATGTGATTTGGGACTATATCAAGGAAGTGATAGTCCCAACATACTCTGCCTTCATCCAACCTCATCTGAAACATTATGTTCACTACTGAATGCCACAGTTTTAGAAGGGTGCTGATAAGTCAGAGGATCCACAGGAGGTTAATTAGCATGATGAAGGGGCTAAAATCCATGCCATGTAAGGATCAGTTAAAATAACTGAGGGGAGAGAAAGAGAGATCTTTTTTAGAAAAGAGAAGACTCGAAGTCAGGAGGACCTGAGTTCAAATCTGACCTCAGACACTTAACTCTGCCTAGCTGTTTGACCCTGGGCAAGTCACTTAACCCCAATTGCCTCAGCAAAAAGAAGAAGAAGAAGAAGAAGAAAAAGAAGAAGAAGAAGAAGAAGAAGAAGAAGAAGAAGAAGACGACGACGACGAAGAAGAAGAAGAAGAAGACTCAGAGTGGGCTTCTTAGTATGGAAAGGGTTTTCATGTGAAGAAAAAATTTTGCTTGCTCAGCCTGGCTCCAGAGAGAAGGGTTTAATATCAGGAAAGGATTCCTAGAATGTAGAAATATTCAAATGGGGAATAGGCAGGAACGCCTCTTATTGGGGATATTGTAGTGGGAAATGTATTAAATAGGATTGTTGAATATTTCCAACACTCAAATGCTGATTTTGTGATTCTGTTGGTAAAATGTAATTGGCTTGCTCTATTTGCATTACTAGGTTGGGGGGAAGATCATATGAGATTCCCTTCAAATCAACTTGATCACCACTTATTGGATCTGTTAGAATGGGGTTCTTTTCATGCATGGATTAGACAAGATGGTACGAGGTCCCTTCCAATTCTATGATTCTGTGATTTTGTACAAATGTAAGTCACTGTGCTTGGGGATGGAGAGAAATGGGCAAAAATTCACACAGATCTTGTCCTTCCATTCTATTGGAATCATACAACATACATTTAAGAAAATACAAAATACATACGAAAAATTCAAAGTGACTCCAAAAGGGAGAAAGTGTTGACAACTGAGTATGGAGTGAAGATCTAATGGAGAGGAAAGATCTAATGTAGATGGTGGCACCTGAGACTCTAAAAGGCATCACTGAAGGAAGTGAAGAGTTCCAGGCAATGGAAATGAGAAGCAAGATAAAGTCTTTATAAGTGTTAGCCAGCAAGATTATGATTGTTTACAGCTATTCATTACTTTCCAGCATTGTGAAGTGGAAAGAGTGCTGGAGAGGAATGAGTTCAAATCCTGACTCTGACATGTCCTAATTTACTATTTCACTTCTCCAAGCCTTAATTTTTTTCATCTATAAAGGGACATAATAAAATCATAGGGATCTACCTCAAAGGCTTACTAGGAGAATCAAATAAAATGAGACTTACAATGGAAATCACTTAGCAAATTTCCAAGCACTATATTTATTTGGTATTTTTGTAGCTGGAAAACTTCCAAAAGAAATAGAAAATCCTGGATCTTTAGTGAAGAACTCTCTCATGTCTGAGAGCAACAGAGCTGGGCCCACAGATCCCTAAAGGGGCTTCTTCTCTGTCCTAGAATATCACAGTGAGATTTCCAATCACCCAGGTCCAGCCAATGATGTAATGTGACCTTCACATAACACGAGGTCCTATAATGAATTTGAGTAAGAGTCAGTATGTTTTCAGAGGCACAGACAAGGCCAGCACTCTGAGACACATTTTGAAAACTGTGAGCTTAAATGGCAGAAGTCCCTGAAGGGACCCCCCACTTTAGAGGCTTCCTGTAATAAGCTGCTTTTCATCTTTCCAGGCCTGTTTCCCCACTTTCAGGTAGCCTAAGATAGTAACAGGAAGAGAGACACCACTGAGCAAACACCCTTGTCCAATACACAGCAACATCAAAGGCAGACAAGGGTAACCTGGGCTTTCCTTTTCATTCATTTGAGATTAACATAAAATAACTCACTTTGGTTTGTAGCAAAAGTTCTAGTATCTGGTTGTCCTTAACGACCAACATCAGAGGTCTGACTTCACGTTCCATGAGGGTGTAACCTTTCTGCACTGATAGATCATCCTCGGCAGGTGTATTTGCATTGGGAATCAGAATCCAAATAAAACAGCTTCCAAAGGCCCAGAGCAAAAAGGTGCAAGGGCCACGGAGGGCTCAACAGTGATGATCCTGAGCCTTTCATGCTGGCTTTACCTGGTCTGGGAGTAGGGCTCAGGGAATGCCATCAAAGGAAAGAAATCATAAACGCTCCCAGCTCTACAGTGCCTTAAGGTTGACAGTGTTTTCCCTACGACTGGCCCTGAGAAAGGCAGAGGTGCAGTTATATCCATTTCTGTCTCCAGGATCATTTCCATGCCATGTTGCTTGTATTCCATCCTTCACCTGCAACTGGTGTCTGGGCTCCCACCCAGAGGTTCTGGGGTTCTGATGATGAGTACTTACTTTAGTTTGCCCTTCCAATCACCATTCTCCTTCTATTTCCCCCTTTCCAACAGAAATCAAATCAGCACTAGCTACTACAGGTATATGCTTATATGTGAACAAAGGGAAGGAGCATGGGGGAGAGAGAGAGAAATAGGTAGAGACAAGAGAAGAAAGAGGAAGAGGAGGAGAGGAGGTTCAGGAGGAGGTGGAGAAGAAAAAGAAGGAGGAGGAGGAAAAGAAGGAGGAGGAGGAGGAGGAAAAGAAGGAGGAGGAGAAGGAGAAAAGAAGAAGGAGGAGGAGGAGAACAGAAAGTTTAAATATGGCCTGAGAACTTAATACTTATTCATAGATAGGTAATATAAAGATAAATGAATCAATAGACATAGATAAACATAAATGTATAGATAAATAATAAATGATAGATAATAGATAAGTGATAGGAATTTAAATAACTAGATATAGATAAATGGGTAGATTGTCCTAATGGACCTTATAGTCCAGGAAAGTTAAAAATATATGTATATATGAAAAATAACTATAATACAAGGCAGGGTATGAAGAGTGCCCAGCCTGAAAAGCCAAGCTCTAGGAAGTCAAAGGTAGCGATGGGTGGGAGCAGACAGGATACACTCTCCATGAGAGAGTTTGAGTTTGGGTGAGAGTGGGAAACAGAATTGAAGGGAGCTGACCAGACATCAGGGGGAGGGAAACTAAGGGTTTTAAAAGATGGCATGCTCCATACTGGTCAGTCATGTGATATAGGAACCAAAAATGCTATATTCTGTTTTTATGTCAACTACAACTATTAGTCAAAAAGAATTTATTTTTTTAAATAATTTTTTATTGATAGAACGCATGCCAGGGTAATTTTTTACAGCATTATCCCTTGCATTCATTTCTGTTCTGATTTTTCCCCTCCCTCCCTCCACCCCTTCCCCCCAGATGGCAAGAGTCCTTTACATGTTGAATGGGTTGCAGTATATCCTAGATACAATATATGTGTGCAGAACCAAACAGTTTTCTTGTTGCACAGGGAGAATTGAATTCAGAAGGTATAAATAACCCGGGAGGAAAAACATAAATGCAAGCAGTTTATATTCATTTCCAGTGTTCTTTCTCTGGGTGTAGCTGCTTCTGTCCATCTTTGATCAATTAAGGCTCTCTTTATCAAAGAGGTCCACTTCCATCAGAATACATCCTCAAACAGTATCATTGTTGAGGTATATAATGATCTCCTGGTTCTGCTCATTTCACTTAGCATCAGTTCATGTAAGTCTCGCCAGTCCTCTCTGTAGTCATCCTGCTGGTCGTTCCTTACAGAACAATAATATTCCATAATGTTCATATACCATAATTTACTCAACCATTCTCCAATTGATGGACATCCTTTCATTTTCCAGCTTCTAGCTACTACAAACAGGGCTGCCACAAACATTTTGGCACATACCGGTCCCTTTCCCTTCTTTAGTATCTCTTTGGGGTATAAGCCCAGTAGAAACACTGCTGGATCAAAGGGTATGCACAGCTTGATAACTTTTTGAGCATAGTTCCAAATTGCTCTCCAGAATGGCTGGATGTGTTCACAATTCCACCAACAATGTATCAGTGTCCCTGTTTTCCCACATCCCCTCCAACATTCCCCATTATCTTTCCCTGTCATTCTAGCCAATCTGACAGGTGTGTAGTGGTATCTCAGAGTTGTCTTAATTTGCATTTCTCTGATTAATAATGATTTGGAGCATATTTTCATATGTCTATAAATAGTTTCAATTTCTTCGTCTGAGAATTGTCTGTTCATATCCTTTGACCATTTATCAATTGGAGAATGGTTTGATTTCTTATAGATTAGGGTCAGTTCTCTATATATTTTCGAAATGAGGCCTTTATCAGAACCTCTGATTGTAAAAATGTTTTCCCAGTTTATTGTTTCCCTTCTAATCTTGTTTGCATTTGTTTTGTTTGTACAAAAACTTTTCAATTTGATATAATCAAATTTTTCTATGTTGTGGTCAATAGTGATCTCTAGTTCTTCTTTGGTCATAAATTCCTCCCTCTTCCACAGGTCTGACAGGTAAACTATCTTATGCTCTTCCAATTTATTTATAATCTCATTCTTTATGCCTAGGTCACGAATCCATTTTGACCTTATCTTGGTGTACGGTGTTAAGTGTGGGTCAATGCCTAGTTTCTGCCATACTGATTTCCAATTTTCCCAGCAATTTTTGTCAAATAATGCATTCTTATCCCAGAAACTGGTGTCTTTGGGTTTGTCAAACACTATATTATTAAAGTTATTGGCTGTTTTGTCCTTTGAACCTAACTTATTCCATTGATCAACTAGTCTATTTCTTAGCCAATACCAGATGGTTTTAGTAACTGCTGCTTTATAATATAATTTTAGATCTGGTACAGCTAGGAAAAAGAATTTATTAAGCACCTACTATGTGCTAGGAACTATGCTAGGTGCTTGGGTTACAGATACTTAGAATGAAATAATCCCCACTGCAGAGAGTTTATATTTCTCAATGTATCCCCCTCATAAAAAAAGGAAAGAGGATAGCTGTGTGACCTGGGCAAGTCACTTAACTCCAATTGCTTCAATTAAAAAAAAAAAAGGGAAATGATCTTACTCCATTCTTTGCAGAGATGAAGAACTATGGGTATAAAAAAATTGGTTTGCAGTGTTGAGCTTGATTAATGTGCTGATTATTTTTGCTGAACTGCTTTTTCCCCTCCACTCATTAAAATTTAATGAAATTCCCATGATCTTCTTTTGGACTTTCCCCAATTTCTCATCCTCGTTTTCTGTTTTCACAAAAATCACAGAATTTCCATTTGGAAGGTACTTTAGAGGTCATTTAGTCCAACCCATACTTAAATAAGACTTCTTTATAGCATATCAAGCAAATGGTCATCTACCATCTACATGAAAAATGGGGGGAAAACTCACTAGAAATCCATTCCATGAAAACTGAGTAAAGTGCTGGACCAAGTGGAAGACCAGAGTTTGAACCCCATCCTGCATATTTACTGGTTGTGTTACCCTGACTGAATCACTTAATCTCAGCCTCAGTTTCCCTATCTATAAAATGGTGATAATAACAATACCTATTTCACAGGATCATTGTGAGGATCAAATGAGATAATATATTTGTAAAGTGCTTTGCAAGCTTTAAAGCACTGTATAATTATAAATACTTATCACTGTTACTCTTATTTTATTTTGAGAAAGCTCTACTTATTTGGAACCTTTTCCTTACATTAAGCCTAAAGCTATTTCACGGAAACAACCCTGGTGATTCTCAGTTTTTATTATTATTATTTTTGCCCTATTTGTGAAGAACAATGGTCCCTGTTTCCAGCAGTTGCTATCTCCTCTACCCTTCAGATATTCCAGAGCAATAATTGGCCGGTCCTTGTATTGACAGCCATCCCCCTACCCCCAGCCCAATTCTTTCCAGCATGCTCTGCGGGCTGCAGCCAGGTACCACTTCCATCCTTCCCATGAGCCGAACATGCAGCAGGAGATGTGTTTGGCCAGACTGTGGGGCTGCCATTGTTGCCGTGGCTGCCGCTTCAGCCAAGAAAAGGCATTGGCGTGCGGAGGATGCCAGCGCTGATCTTTCTGCTTTCCTGTGATGTCAGGGTCTTAGCAAACCCCTTTGGTAAATCTTGTTTCTTTAATTCCCCTTTGGTGCCCAGAATAATACTTGGGGAATCACTTGCCCACCTATATTGTCCTAGATACATTGCATTCTTAAGAGAGAACACAGAGAATAAAACCCTCTTGAAATTTAAGGCATTTGAAGGAGTTATATTCTTAAGTCATTAAGTCAATATACTAAGGTCTATAAGCAAATTCTCATAAGCTTTCACACGCCCAATTTGGCAAAGGATCATCACCGTGAATAGGCCTTTGTTTTCACTCCCAAGATTGGTACAGGTTTTTACAGAATGCAGATTGAGTCTTGCAATTATTTAAAATTCCTCTGAAATACTTTAAATCTCAGATCTGCGTTTCTGAGCAGGAGAGAAGCCAAAATGCCAACAGCTGAGAACTTTTTGGTTAAAAGGAGTATCCCTCCTGATGGGCTACCATGCAAGCAGCCAATCAGAAAAGTTATCTGCAGGGAGAGTCTCCTGGGCCTGCTCTACAAACCTGGGATCATCCACAGAAAAAGACACTTGGTAAGGGAAGGAACCTTAGACACCGAGAAGTCATTTTATAAACTGACATCCAGAGGAGGTGGTGACCAGGTGAGAGTCACACAGCTAAGAAGGGTCAGAGGAGGATTTGAACTCAGGTCTGACTCAAAGCCACATAGAATCCTGTGGTTTGATGAGACCTTGCCTGTACTGTCTGGAAGACTGTCAGAGAGAAATGTCTGCAAGGCAGCAAAGCCAATTCTGTCCAATCCAATAAGCTTTTACTATTAAATGCCAGTGTAGGACTAGGCAGTAAGCTAGGTTGAAACAAAATGGTCCCTAGCTTCAGGGAGTTTACCTTCTAAAGCTTTGTCTGTTTTCCTTAACATTCATCTGGGTTATTTTAGTGCTTTAAAATATTGCATGCAATAACATAGGATCTGATGTGCAAATTATTATTCATGTATGTGGTCAAGTGTGGATGGTAGTAGGAAGATAGGGAGATGAGCTTTCTCCTTCACTGATGAGGACACACATAATAAAATTGTTCTTATTTTCCTTGATTCACTTGTACACACTGTTCTATCCAATTCTTCTTGTGACTGGCAGTGATAGAGAGATGATGGTCAGATTCTGGAAACAGGGACAGAAAAAAGGAACTGTCCTGCAAGGAGGTTGAAATTGGAATCAAGCCACTAGCATCTGAGCCTGTGGAGCTGATTAGTCTCAGGAAAGCCAAACTTCCCTTCTCTTCTCTTCCCTTCTCCCCATCTCTCCCCATCTCTCCCCATCTCTTCCATCTCTTCCCATCTCTCTCTCCCCATCTCTCCCCCTTTCTCCTCTCCTCTCCTCTTTTCCTCTTCTCTTCTCCTATCCCCTCCCTTTTCTTTCTTCTCCTCCCCATTCCCTTCCCCTCTCTTCTCTTCCCTCCCTCAGTTTTATACACATACATATATACACACCTATGTATGTACACATATCACATATCAGTATATGTCAAATGATGTAGAAGAAAATTATTAAATTCACATTTTGTTAAGCCTTCTATTCCTATCATAGTTTAGGCACTTACAGGATCAATTTCTATTTTCATTATAATCCTCAAAAATGAAAAACATACTTGGATTATAAAATTATTCATATTTCAAAAGATTCGTGCTTCTCACTCAGAATTAGAACTCTGAATTTTCAAGTCCAAGAAGCTCTTATATGGCATGGAAATATATAGATTGGAAACATCCCTATGAAGAGGGGAATATAAAAGTAGCAATAATAAAAGCAGGAAGATGAAGGGGGGGAGAGCACATATGTGAATATGATTTATCTATACTTTACCCCTTTTCCCTCCTCCCTGATCATAACTTCCATTGTTAAGGTTTATCTCCACTAAGGGCTGATTAGATTAAAGAAATAGGCTCTAAGGTATGAATGACCAATAGCCTGAACCTCTGATTGACATTTTATATACATATTTTATTTTTAAAAATCTTTTTATTTTCAAAACGTGCATGGATAATTTTTCAACATAGCCTTGTGTTTCAGATTTTCTTCTCCTTTCCTCCACCCCCTTGTCTAGATGGCAAGCAATCCTATATATATATATGTTATACATGTTAAAATATATGTTAAATCCATATGTGTAAATGTATTTATACAATTCTCTTGTTGCAAAGGTAAAATCAGATCAAAATGGAAAGAAAATGAGTGTGAAGACCCACTTAGCATCTTGGATACCTTAGAATCAGCCGGAGTCAAGATAAGCAAAAGTCCTTGGTCTTTATTCTTGGTCTTTTGTAGGAGAAGTGAACAGGATGGACGCAGGATTTCCACAACTTTCCTTCTGTTTCTCTATCACCAAAGTGACTCTGGCTTGTCTTACTCCACCCTCAATCCTTCCCACAATTCTCTGTATACACCAAAAGACTGAACCAGCACAGAATAGCAGGAAGGGCTATTTTCCAAGCATATGCTAATAGAGCATCGTCCAATTGGTAGTTAGCCTTAAGTGCTCGGTTGTCCGACCTCAGTGCATCAACTCAGAGTTTCAGCCCTTTACAAATGAGTAAGAAAACAAACGGCAAGCAAACAACAAGAAAAAGAGAGTGTTGTGTTGTGATCCACATTCAGTTCCCAGAGTCCTCTCTCTCTCTGGGTATAGATGGCTCTCATCATCACAAGATCACTGGAACTGGCCAGAATCATCTCATTGTTCAAGAGGGCCACATCCATCAGAATTGATCATAATATAGTATTGTTGTTGAGGTATATAATGATCTCCTGGTCCTGCTCATTTCACTCAGCATCAGTTCATATAAGTCTCTCCAGGCCTCTTTGAAATCATCCTGCTAGTCATAACTTACAGAACAATGATATTCCATAACATTCATATACCACAATTTATTCAGCCATTCTCCAATCGATGGGCATCCACTCAGTTTCCAGTTTTTTGCCACTCCAAAAAGAGTTACCACAAACATGTTTGCACATATAGGTCCCTTTGACAGATTATGTTTTTAAAAATAAATAATCTTGAGCAAAAACAATGCAATCATTACCTATTTAAGATTTTCTATCTAATCTCTTCCTTTTATTCTGCCCTCATGAAAGATGCTCATAATCAAACAAATAATTAGTCTTAGGCACAAAAAACTAAACAGAAGCATAATACATACATTTGTTAATTATTCTGCCTTGTCTTGTATTTTAACCAACACTATCAAGGCTCAAAAGAAATTGGGCAGGATGCTATCAATAAAAATCACAACCTGAATCAAGATGAAATCTCCTTTATATTGTCTTTTTCTTAATTTTTCACAAAACTGTGCTTAAAAGGAATTTTTATTTTCTGAAAGCAATAGCTTAATTTGGCCTTACTGTAGCAGAAGGAAATGAAAAAGGTTAAGTGAGAGAAAAGATGATTGGAGAGGAGAAAGACCATGTGCTGGTTCTGGATTCTGAGAAGCCTGGTTCAAATTGTGCCTCTAGTGGTAATTTGTGAGACCTTGAAAATGTCACATACTTTCTCTGAGACTGAATTTCCTCATATCTATAATGAGAGGGATGGACTAGATGACCTTTGAGAATCCTTCTAACTATAGGTCTTGTTTGTTGTTGCTTGTCCTTTGTTCTCAAAGATGACCATGACCTCAGAGAGAGAATGCTATGGCATGCAAGTGAGTGGGTTTGAGTAAGGGAGGGCTGCACAAGGTCATCTATGATCTTGGGAAATGGAGTTGTCCTCCACTTAAATCACAGGATGGAATAAAATTTGAGCAGCCTGGTGATTTTTGGAACTACCTAATCATATCTTCTTCTTTCCCTGATGTGAATAACTCATACTTCTAAGGCACCTTATAGTTTACTGAAAGATTTCCTCATGGTAACCCTGTGAGTCTGATCATATATGTATTATAAACTCCATTTTGTAAAGGTGTAAAGTAATATTCAGAGAATCAAGTGGTTTTCTCCCCAAGATCATACAGCTGAAAAATGCCCAAGATGAAACTTGAATCCAACTCTTCTGGGTCCAAAACTAGTTTTCATTTTAAAGGATGATGGGATTGGAGATTTTGAGTTGTAAGTTTCTTTGGAAGCCATTACTTATGACCATTTTATTTGACAGATGAGGAAACTGAGATCCCAAGGAAGAACAAGTGACTTTACAAAAGTCATGAAGATGGGAAATGTCAAAGCCTAGATTCAATTCCAAGTCTTCAAACTTAATATTCTTTTCACAGTACCTTGGAAGAGAAGAGCCTCTAATTGCAGCAGATGTTTATCAAGACAGGATACATGTTCTCTTCACTGTTAGCTGTGTTAAAGAAATATATCTGTAGTTCCCCCCGCCACCTCCTACTCCTCCACCACCTGTGCCCTTGCCTTCTCTGTAAAATGTTTTTCAAGGCATAACAAATAATACTCTGTATTGACTAGCAGAAAGCCGACAAAATGGAATGGGAGTTAAGTCATCCTCCTGTGATTAAATCCCAAGCTGATCTGCTTTATATCTAGGATTTTACCCAGGTCTTTGGATTGATAACAACAATTAAAGACATGCCTTCTGCCTCAAAGGATTAGAACTACTGTTTTTCCCTCAACTCAAATATGCCGAGCTCTAAAAAAATTTTTATTGACATCTTTTGTTTTTCTATCCCTTTCATTTCCCAATATAGCCCTCCCCCTTCTCTACTCAGAAAGCTGTCCTTTCTCAAAAAGAATAAAAAAGGAAAAAAATAAGCTAAACAAAACTAACCAACACATCAATGAAGAATGAAGTATATGTATTTTTCCACACCCATAGTGCTCAACTTCTACAAAGAAAGAAGGGGGGTTCATTTCCTCTCTCCTTTTTATGGTTAAATTTACTCATTATAATCATACAACTTTTAGTTTCATTACTGTTTCATTCTTGTTCTTTCCACTTATGTTACTATAGTCATCATGTTTATTATTTTTCTGGTTCTGCTTGCCTGCCTTTGTATCAATTTATGTTTTCATACTTCTATGAATTCTTCATATTTCTCATTCTTTTAGAGTACAGTAATATTCTATTATAACCATATATCACAGTTTGTCCAGATGTTCCCCAATCAATGGGTATCCAATCAATGGATACCTATATTTGGCTTTAAAGTCCTAAATAGAGTATAGCTAGATGATGAAATAAATCCTGACCTCAGAAGGTCCTGAGTTCAAATCCAACCTCAGACACTAATACTTCCTAGCTGTGTGATACTAGGCAAGTCACTTAACTCCAATTGCCTCAATTAATAATAAAATAAAATCCTAAATAATAGTGGAATGAGTCCCTGAGTGGCACAGTGAGTAGAGTGCCAAGTTTGCAGTAAAGAAGAATCTGCTTCATGAGTTCAAATCCAGCTTCAGATACTTCCTAACTGTGCAACCTTAAGCCAGTCACTTAATCCTGTTTGCCTCTGATTCCTCATCTTGAAAGTGAGTTGTAGAAGGAAATAGCAAACCATTTCAGTATCTTTGCCCAGAAAACCCAAAGGGATCATGGAGAGTTGGCAGTGACTGAAATGAGTCAACAACAACTGCAAGTATCAGAACAAAGCACACATTTAGTTAATAGAGATGAGATGTAGAATTTGGAGAGCCTGAGAAGAGGTTTGCTCCGGAATATTATTTGGTAATTTCCTATTTTCAATAACATCTCTCTCTCTAAGTAGACAGTAAGCTATGATGTGTCTGTTCCCCTGAAAGAAGTCAAGAATTTAAGAGTCATACAGAATATCAGTGACTCATCTAGTTCAAGCCATATACAAAAGGACTTGCCATTAGAACATAGCTGAGAAATGCTATTAGTATCTTGTAAATTTGGTGTCTTTAAAACTCAATAAAGTAGGGGGAAATCCCCCTTGCTCTTCTCTAGTTTGGACTTTGTTTAAGATTAAAATGCTTGTTTTGTATATGTGTAAGGCTTTCCAATATTTTGGGGAGCAAACCACAGCAGTCTCAATCTTTGACTTTTTGGAACTTTAAAAATAGACTATGGATGACCTGTACCTTTGACCAAACTAGTTTTGAAGGTATGGTCTATTCTCCCTCCCCTATCCCTATCCCAACCCTATTAGCAAAATGTCATCTGCTATCCCCATTAATTTCAAAATAAGAGGTGGGGGAATTGTCCCCATGGCAACCAAGTCTCATTTTACCCATCTGCCCATTGCCAGCCTGTTGCTAAATTACTCAGCCCCGGAGCAATACCTCAGAGAACGCAAGGCAATATTGCTAATGTAATGAATCCAATAGTACATCTGCCTAAAACATGGTGTGTCAGCTTGGAAATAAGGAGAATAACATCCCCAGCCCCAAACCTGGCAGCAGAGCAACTGCTGGGCTCTCGGCATTACAAAAACAAGATCAAAATCAACACCAGAAAAAAAGGCTTCTTGATGGTGAATCAACTGACTTTTTGGACCCAGGTCTGGAGACTGGAAGAGACAGCAGGCCTGTGTTCACCAACATTGGTATTTTCCTGCTCTAAACATCTTGTTTTTGATCTCTTCTATGAGGGTTCTTGCTCTGCTGTAAATGGTAGGATATTTTTTAAAAATCTCCTAAGGTAGAGGTTCTTAACCTAAAGTTCATGAACTTATTTATTAAAAATAATTTAATAAATATATTTCATTATATAACTAATTTCTTAAGTTTTTTTATGCACTTAAAAAATTGATTCTGGCTTTACCAGACTGCCAAATAGACCCATGACCAAAATAAAAGGGTAAAAACCATCCTAGAAAGCAACAGAGAGGTCTGTGGTTGGTAATGAGCAGGCTGAAATCACTTGCATCCAGAAAGATGATGAACAAGTAGAATAAATGATGTTATTTTTAAATGTAGGAGTGAAAAAAAGGAGTGATGAGATAAAAATGGGTGATTACTTATTGATATTTAGAGTACTCCCTTTAGGAGGCTCCTTAGTCTGAGGAGGGCAGCCAGGTAGCTCAGTGGATAGAGTGCTGGACCTGGACTCCGGGAGACACTAGCTGTATGACCCTGGGCAAGCCATTTAAACCTTCTTTGCCTTAATCTATTGGAGAAGGAAATGGCAAATCATTCCAATATTTGCCAAGAAACTTGTACTGTCCACAAGTCATGAAGAGTCAGATATGACTTACAACAAGTCGTCTGAGAGATGCCTTTCCAAACTTCAAGTGGTAAATAGGAGAGCAATTCAATAAAAGTAATATAGGAAGAGCAACCAGGGATGGGTTGCAATCTACATCTTTAATGGGTTCCCAGACCCAAGAAGAGAACTATTAGACCAGTTATGACTGAACAGATGGAACATGATTATGTGTTTGTAAGGGCCTAGAAGGGGAAAAAATGGCATAATTAGTTTCTCTGTCAACTGGTCCTGATGGCAAAAAAAGCAGTTTTCCTTTAGGTGAAAGTTTCCTAGGAATCATCTAAGAATGATAGAAAAGAACCCCTTATTTATCGATGAGGTTCCAGGTCTTTTATACACAGCCTTTAGTGACCATGATCCACTTGTTGAAGCAGCTAGCTGCCACAGTGGATGAAGTATTGAACTTGGAGTCAGAAGGATAAAAATTCAAATCCTGTCTTAGACACTTCAGACATTTATTAATTGTGTGATCCTGGGCAATCAATTAGCTTTTCTCGGACTCAGTTTCCCTCTATATAATAAAGAGGTTGAGCTCTGTAGCTTCCAAAATCTGATTTAAGATCCTCCCTCATAACTTACAAAAAGTCAAGCAAGATCAGAGTGGATGCATTATTTGTATTTATTCCATCTACATTTATATATGAACATATGTCCCCTGGTAGAATGTGTGATCCATCTAACATTGGAACTTATATGAAGCTGTTTCTGTATACTAGACACTGAAGAAGCCCTGGGAAGTGCAGGAAAGTGAAACACAATTCCTGCCTTCAGGGAGTTTATATTCTAATGGGGGAGACAATAAACATGAAATTATGTGAGTATAAGGATCTTAACCTCAGAGGGAAGGCATTTTAAATGGGAGAACCAGTTAAAGCCTCATGGAAAAGATAGGGTTTGAAGTGAATTTTGAAGGACTTCTGAGAAGCCTGGCCAGAGAGGAAGAAGGAAAGTTTTTTAGGTATGGAGGGCAGACAATGAAAAGGGAAAGTGTGGAGCAATAGAGTGTCCTGTGGGAGAAATAGCAAGAAAGCCAGAGTCCCTGGGTGTCAGAGTACATAAAGGGGAAGAAAATGTAAAAAGATAGGAAAGACAGAGAGGGCCAGCTAGTGAAGGGCTTCAAAAGCCAAACAGAAGATATAAGGAAGTAGGGATTTTCCTTCTTTGTATTTATATCATCATCTTTTAATACAGTGCTCAGAACACAGTTACAACTTAATAAATACTTTGTTGGCTAGTTGACTTGACAGTATATGCAACAACCATTGATTGGTTTCAGAAGCTAAAATCAGGGGGAATGGGTAGAAATTAGAGGCAAGTTTTGTTTTGGTGTAAAGAAAAAATTCCTAAAAATGGTTGTCCCAAACTGTGATGGATCACTTCAGGAGGGAAGGTCTTCCCTTCACCTGGAAGTCTTCAAGCAAAAGCTGGTGATCACCCATTGGAAATGTTGTGGATTCCATGACTTGTGAGACCTCTCTCCCTTTGAAGTTTGAGGAAGTCAGATCTCCTGACTCCCTATTCCCTGACCTTTGTTGTATGAGATGAGATAATCCCATTACATCAGAACTTTCTAATATCAAAGAAGGAATGCTGAATAAAGATAAATCATTTGTGACAGGAGGCAAGAATGGAGTTGGAGTTGGGGAGATCACTCCTTCATCAGATTATATCTCTGTCAAGGAGTGATGATGATGATGGTGGTAGTAGTGTGGTTGTGAAAATGATGATATTGGTGGTGACAATGGTGATCATGATGATGATTTCTAATTCACTGATAGTCAATGCTTTAAATTTTGCCAAGTCTTTTATATCTATTAATTCTTTTAGCTCTCACAACAGTCCAAAGGCTTAGAGCCTTGTACATGGTCACACAGCTAACAAGTATTCCAGGTGAGATGGGAATTCCAGTCTTCCTGACTCCAGCACAGCACCCTTATCTACTCTGCAATACTGACTTACTAATAAATATTAATCAACGGGGGGAGGATTATAGAATATTAAGTCTGGAAAGGAGGGGCATCTAGATGATGCAAAGGATAGACCACTAGCTCCAAAGTCAGGATGACCTGACTACAGATAATTAATACTGACTCTAGGCAATCACTTAACTACAATTGCCTCAGCAAAATAATTTTTTTTAAAAGATCTAAAAAGGATCTTAGGAATTACGGAATCTGACAATATAGTTTGAAAGAGGAGACCACAAGACCTAGGGAAGGAAAGTCATTTATCTGAGAATACACTCCAAATTGCTAGAACTAAACTAAAATCCAAGCCCCCTGATTCTCAAAACAGTGCTTTTTGCTTTCTTTAAAAATATATTTCATTTCTACCTTTTGCTTTACAGAAGAAATGCTTTGCTTGTGACCAAAAAAAAGGAAAAAATCTGAAATGGAAACTTTAAAATGTAAAAAAAAATTCTTTCCTAGTCATTCTCCATTTCTCTCCTATGAAGACAAAGGTATGTTTCATTATCTCTAGGACATTTATTGATTTTTCTATTTCTTTAATTCAGCTTCCTTGAAGTGATATTTTCCTTTATATAATATAGTCATTTTGTTTCTGCTTATTTTGCTCTGTATAAGTTCACAAAAATCTTGTTTCTCTGAGTTCCTCAATCATCATTTCTTATTGTACAAAAATATTACATCATAATCCTATGCTAATGAGTATTCATTCTCCTATCATTGGGTCCCTTCTACCTTTGTTTCCAGTTCTTTGCTGTCTCAATGTTATGAATATTTTGGAGCTCTGTGATAACTCTCCATCCAGAACTGTCACAGCCTTCTCTCTCTTGGCTACAAGTCATTTCAGGAGATCTTCCAAAAGTTCTCTATTGGAAGGATTGCTAATATGGAAGATTCCTCAAGGCATATGTCCCTAAAATTCAATTCACCTGACAAGACCAATCATTTGGCTTGTTAAATCTATAACCAGGACATGGCAGCAGGAGCTTTGCTCCAAAGTACCAAATTTAGATGGCACTTAGTAAGTTAGAATAATGAATTACAATAAGAAACTACCAGATAGTAAACTTCCTCTCAGCAGAAGCTGAATTCTAAATGAGCTCCTCCCTGTGCTCTTCCTGTCTTGTTCTCTCAATGCCCCTCATTCTTTTGTGGTAATATTCCATTGGTTTCCACCCATGGGAACCATTTTCCATGGGTCTCAATCTCACACAAACATACATATATATCCACACAAGATAATACAGAATTTCCTACTTCCGAGAGATTGTGTTTTGAAGTGACTTGAAGGCAAGATGAGGTCACCATAGGATCAGGGGCTCATAGATATAGATCTGGAAGGGGCCTTGGGGCCATTTAGTCAAAGCCCCTCATTTTGCAGACAAGAAATCTAAGGTTGGGGAGGTAAAGCAATTTGCCAAAAGTCACAGGGCTGATCATCATCATTAGTCTCAGGTACAAAAATTGCTAGTTATGCTTCCATATCATTCACAGAGCAGTCACTATTTTCCTATATACTGAATGAATGAATGAGGGAATAAATGTATCTATCAAAGCAAAGCCAGTTGTGATTCCAACAGCTGCATGAAATGAATGACTCACTGACAGCTCACTGATGGAGGACCATAATCTCCCCACCTAAAGAAGGAAAAAGAGATGATCTACTTAAATCCCTATTAATCTAAAAGCCTCCAAGACAGAGAGTTTCATATGCTCCAAATGGATAATTTGGCACCTTGCATGTCATGGCATAGCTCAGATTCCCATTTTCCCGCTTAACTTGATAAGTATGTTCTAGAGACACATACCAGATGGTCTCAAAGATCCCCTCCAGCCTTCACATTCTATTACTTTATACATAAAGTTTACCTCCACTGAGTTAATATTTATTAAGAGTCCCTGATCAATGAGGATATTTTCTCATTCCCTATCTCTATTTTTGCCATGGACCCCCACCTCAGATCTTCCTCTTCATCATTTTCTATTTTGGGTTGGAAATGACCCACTTGACTGTTAACTGAGACATATTGATGAAGAAAGTAGTTGGATTTGAGTTCAAATCCTGATTTGTGACTTATTGCCAGTGAAATTCTGGGGAGGTCACTTCCTTTCTCTGGCCTGTTTTTCCTCCTCTATGAAAATGAAAGAGTTGGATTCAATCAGCATTACAGAATTTTACAGTTGGAAGGAACCTGACCCAAAACAAAGTAGAAAGAAATTCATACTATAATATATCCGATCCTTGGCCATTCAGTTCCTGCTTACAGGCCCTAAAGGTAGACCATCACCTTCTGACCTGCCCATTCCACTTGAAGATATTATTTTTTTATTTTAATAGTATTTTATTTTTTCCAAATAATTCACCTTTGCAGGATCTTGTGTTCCAAATTTTTCTCCCCCCAAGACAATAAGCAATTTCATATAGGTTAAACATGCGCAATTATTCTAAATATATTTCTATATTTGTCATGCTATGCAAGAAAAATCAGATCAAAAGGGAAAATATGAGAAAGAAATAAAACAAGTAAACAAACAACAAAAAAGGTGAAAATACTATGCTTTGATCCATATTCAGCCCCTATAGTTCTCTCTCTGGATGTATATGGCACTTTCTATTGCAAGTCTATTGGAATTGCCTTGAATCATCTCGTTGTTAAAAAAAAAAAAAGCCAAATCCATCATAGTTGATCATCCCATAATCTTGTTGTTGCTGTGTACATTGTTTTCTTGGTTCTGCTCACTTTGCTCAGCATCAGTTCGTATAAGTCAGATATTAACTGTAAGGGATTTTTTTTCTTGATTGATTTCAGGATCATAGATTTAGAAATGGATTAAAACTCAGAGGTCATCTAATTCAACATGAGTTAGGAAAATGAGTCTCAGAAAAGGCAAGTGATCTGCCAAAATAAAACAGCTAATATACGGTAGAGACAGGAATGTCTGAAACCAGTATTCTTTCTCCTCTACCATGCTGCCTCAATTTGACTCTTATGATGCAGTAATTTCTGACTCACTATTAGGCTATAGGCTCTCAGACATTAGGGATAGAGAGCATGGGAATCATGGAGAGCTGGACTTGGAGTCAGGATGACCTGGATTCAGTCCCCGTGTCTTACTTGTCCTTGCTATGTAACTGCATGGAAGATGGAATTGTTGTTGTTCAGTTATTTCAGTAGTTCTTCATAACCTCATTTTGAGTTTCCTTGGCAAAGATTCTGAAATGGTTTGCTACTTCCTTCGCCAGCTCATTTTATGGATGATGAAACTGAGGTAAACAGGGTTAAGTGACTTGCTTAGGGTCACACAGCTAGTGCCTAGCTTAAGTGCCTTCCTGATTCCAGCTGGGGGTTCTGTGCAATATAGCTGCCAGGGAACATGAGAGTGCAGCTGGAAAAGATCTAAATTTGAAGGGACAGAACCTGAATTCCAATCCCCAAGCTGGGATTGAATGATGAGCAAGTCATCACCTCTCTGGGTCTCTGTTTCCTTATTTGTAAATTGAGGAGATTGTATTAGATAATTGGTCATATCCTTTTGGTTCTAAGTTTTTGGTTTTAGGACGCTATGATAAAGGGGAAAAAAATGACTTTTCTGAATCTGTTTCCTTATCCACAAAATGGGGGTGGTGATAACTGCAGTCTCTTCCAAATGAGTTGTAAGGATCAAATAACAATGTCTAGAAAATGATTTGAAATCTTGAAGGCAATACAAGGTATCCCCAAAGTTTTATTATAAGTTTAACATCTTTGGAATACCCTGCACATTATGTGTCCTTTCCATTTCTAAACCCCATGATCCTCTAGCCATGTCCAGCTACTCAGACGTGACCCTAGTCTGAATCTCTCCCACACTCAGGGTAGAAAAGGGATCTTTCCCTTCAGCCTTTCTCTTTTAGCACTTTCCTTTTCCTAGAGGATCTCATTCTTTTGGCAAGATTTAAGTCTATGGCCAGATTTTCTTGGAAGAAGGAAGTCAGGGAGTCCACCTGTCCTGAATCTGCACATTTCTGAGATGAGTGGATTTCAACAAGATTGAATGTTCCTCTTGGGTTCTCAGTCAGCCTCTAATGATTATTTTCTATTAAACTACTGCCAAATGTCATTTCAGGGTAGGACCAAAATTCATGAATCTCAGCTTGTTAAGACACTAGAATTATGCTTCTTCCTTTATCAGAAAGCCAGATTTAAGCCTTTAAAATGCTGCACATCTTCTCCAACTGGCAGTTCTGAGACCAGGGAAGCCCCCCAGACAGTGCCTCAGGGAGGTTTGTTCTCAGTGCATAAAGCAAGTCTCTGCATGTCATTCGGCTAGTGCTTTGCCTGGCCTTTTTCTCTGGGGGGAAAAGGGGTCCCAGCAGCCAAAGTATAGGATTCTTTTTATTTCCCCACTGCAAAGGAAGGAAGGAGTGGTGGGGTTCAGTGAAGAGAGGAGTGAACCTAAAACCTGAAAGATCTGGGTATCAATCCTGCCTCTAATACTTATTGACTGTGGGACTTATGGCAAGATCAGGTGATCTCCTAGGGGCAACTACCTGGTGACAGACAAGTTTGCAAGCAATGTTGATAAAGGGATTTCCTATACCAGGAGTACCCTCTACTGATGAAATCATAGATGCCTGATTCCTTGTCTCGAATGAACCATTTATTAAGTGCTTTCTATATACCAGCTATTAGGCCAGGTGTTGCCAAAACAAAGACAAAAAATGAAACTCAAACCATCTCTGCTCTTGTAGAGTTACTATTTTACCAGAGGGAAACATGTATCTTTGGGGAGTTACCATTTTACCAGAGGGAAACATGCACACTTGGGAAGTTACTATTTTACCAGAGGGAAACATGTATCTTTGGGGAGTTACCATTTTACCAGAGGGAAACATGAACACTTGGGAAGTTACTATCTTACTAGAGGGAAACATATATACTTGGGAAGTTACTATTTTACCAGAGGGAAACATGTACACTTGGGAAGTTACTATTTTACCAGAGGGAAACATGTACACTTGTGGAGTTACCATTTTACCAGAGGGAAACATGAACACTTTGGGGGGTTACCATGTATCAGAAGGAAACATGTATGCTTAAGGAGTTATCATTTTACCAGAGGGAAACACGTATACTTGGGAAATCACCATTTACTGAGGTAAACTGGTAACAAATTACAAAGGGGCTTAATGTTGAGTTGAAGATTTTGCAGTTTTATTCTAAAAGCCATAAGGAATCACCAAGTTTCTTGAGTGAATAAAGCACTTAAGCAGACCTGATGTTTGGAAAAATGACCAACAGCTATGTATATGGAGGATAGATTGGATTGACAGGCTTGAGGTAAGAAGACCAAACAGGAGATTATTGTAATAGTTCACGTGAGAGGAGATAAAGGTTTGAAGTAGGGTGGTGAGTGGACATTTGGAGAATGGGGTTATTACTTGCAGAAAAAAAAAAAAAGAACTGGAGAGCACAATATTTCATGTGATTGAGATTTTCACATTGGATACAATCATTTAAGAATCCAACAGAGTAGTCCTGATACAAGCTGTCAACTATAGGTCCAGGACATTTTGTGAGGTTGACTCAAGGATATTCTCAGTCACAAAGCTGGAATTCAGAATTACTGACATATGTAGAATTTTTAAAAATTATTTTTTAAAAAATTAAGTGGATTTTTCTTTAAAATTAAAAAGATTAGGGGAAGATAGTTGGTGTAGTAGATAAAGCAGCAGCCCTGAAGTCAGAAGGACCTGAATTTAAATCAGGCCTGAGACAATAAACACTTCCTACTTGTGTGATTCTGAGCAAGTCACTTAACTCCAATTGACTCAGGGGAAAAAAAAAAAAACCATTAAATGCCTTCAAGGCCTGAATTAAAGCAAAATAATATGAATCATAATTTTCATTTAGGTCTTTCCCTCTTTACAGAGGTATCCCCCTCTTCTCTATACCATCCCCTATTATTGCCAAAATAAAGCTCAGTTCTTTTTTGTGTGGGTTTTTAGGTTTTGTTTTGTTTTGTTAGGTTTTTTTTTGTTTTTGTTTGCGTTTTGGAGGGTTTTTTGGTTAATCAATTTGGGGTAAATGACTTTTATAGAGTCACACAATGTCTAAGGCCTGATTTGAACTAGGTTCTTCTGACTCCAGGGCCAGTGTCCTATCTCCTATATCACCAAGCTGAACACCATCTAAACCACAGTTCTGATGTCACGCCTCTGCTCAAGAATTGTAAGTGGATTCCCATTGCACTTAGGATAAAATATAAGCCTCCGTTTGACATTTAAAGTCCTCATTCTGATTCCAATTATCTTTCCAAGCTATTACTCTCCTCTATGATGTCCTAGACAAATTGGCCCACTGCTATCCCCCTTAAATAGGATTCTGTCTCCATCCTCTTAAAGACTACAAGGTCTACAATGCTTTTGTCCCTTACCTCTTGGATCTCCTCCATCCCTCAGGAGGGTTCCATCTTGGAAGATACAGTTCCTAATTCTCCAACTTTAGTTCTCCCCAAATCACTTTACATTTATTCTTAATATATCCTGGATATATTTTGGAACAAACTGAACTCTCCCAGTAGAAAATAAGTTCCTTGAAGGCAAAAACTGTCTCACTTTTCTATTTATATTCCATGGGCCTGATAAATAGTAAGTGCTTAAAATGCCGTTGATTGTGACCAATAAGAGATTTTTAAAATCACAGGAAGTAAAATAGAAAATTCTGATTACATTAAATTTTAAATAAATGAAACCAAAGCCGTAAAGATTAGAAAGAAAGTAGGAAATGGGGAAAAGTTTTATAGCAAGTTTCTCTGATCAAAACCCCATTTCTCAAATACTGAGTCAAATTCATAAAAAATAAAATGCATTTCCTAGTTGATAAATGGGTAAAAATTATGCCCAGGCAGTTGTTAGAAAAAGAAATCAAAGCCATCTATAATCATATGAAAAATGTTCAGTCACTATTGATTCGAGAAATGCAAATCAAAACAACTCTGAGGTACCATTTCACATCTATCATATTACATAATATGACAGAAAATGACTATTGTTGAAGAGGATATGGAAAAATTGAGACAATGTACTGTTGGTAGTATTGTGAACTGATCTAACCATTGTGTAGAACAATTTGGAATGATGTCAAAAGGGCTATAAATCTGTAATAACCTTTGACCCAACAATACTACTCCTACTTCAATCTCCCAAAGTGATTTTTTTAAAAAAGGAAAAGGACCCATATACATAAAAATATTTATAACAGCTCTTTTAGAAATGGCAAAGAATTGGAAATTGAGGGGATATTCATCAGTTGGGGAATAGTTGAAGAAGTTTTGGCACATGATTGTGATGTAACATTATTGTACTATAGGAAATGATGAGCAGAATGGCTTCTGAAAAGCCTGGGAGGACTTATATGAACTCATGAAAAATGAAGGAAGCTGAACCAGGAGAACATTGTACACAATAGCAATATTGTACAATTATCATTTGTGAATAACTTAACTATTCTGATCAATACAATGATCCAAATCAATTACAAAGGACTTTTGACAAAAATTTGTAACCACCTCCAGAAAAAAAATGATGAAATCTGAATGACGATTGAAACTTAATTTTTTCACTCGGTTTTTCTTGTAACATGACTAATATGAAAATATGTTTTGCTTAATTTCACATGCACAACTGATATCATTCAAAATTCTTATGATTGATTGTTTAATTAAGCCATAGATGCTACAAAGACCTGGATAAAATTCATAACCACTTGAAAGAGTTTGGCCCAACTGTCTATTCTGAAAAAAGTGGAAGAAATATGATTAATATCAAGATTATTACATGTAATAAGATGGCTAAACTCTAAAATGATCATATGTATATGTGTAATATATAAACATGCATATATGTCATATATATTATATACATATATGCATATAATGTGTGTATATATTATATACATATATAGATGTATTTACATATTGCATACACATGTGTCTTGTATCGTGTGTGTGGTGTGTGTGTGTGTATATATATATATATACACACACATATATATATATATATATGAATGACACATACACCCTTTTATATATTCATACTTGGAGTTACTTGCTTCCAGGTTAGAAGATCTAAAAAGTTATTTTATCCTGCTAAGATAGTAAAATATAAATATCATCCTTCACACATATGCATTTATAATTATATATAAGATGTATGAAGAGACTATAGATGCATATATAGATATTACATGTATATGTGGCATAAAGATGTATATATATGCATTGTGTACACATACATACATACATACGTGTGTATATATACACAGAGAAACATATCTGAGAGCTCTTTTCTGTAACTATGGATATCTGAATGTGTTAGTATATACATATATACCAACACACACATATGTATACACACACAAAGGGCAACTGCTCTCTGCACATTAAAACAATGTTGTGGAAATTATTCTTAGAAAAGAAAAATCTTAATTTCTTTTAGAAATTATGTTTTCCCTAAAGTCCCACTCTCCTATTCTCTCATTCCCATGTCAGGAGCCATGTAATCTTTAATAGACCTGAAACTTCTCCAACCAGCAATAATTGAGGAAGACATCAAAAACTAGACAGAATAAGGCTAATGTTTCCTCACCAGGTGTCTAGCCCCTTAATCTAGTGATAATATCACGTTCCAAAAGAAAATACAGAAAGACCCTCCCAGGTCTCGTTCTAAGCATTTACCTCTCCACCTGGGATTACTGAGCCAGGGCTTGGGCCACATTCTCACCTGCGGCAGAAGTAAGTGCTGATCTCCTAGGGCTCAGAACAGCCACCACTGAGGAATAAACAAGAGCTGAAGCAAAGTGTTTCTTTAGAAACCCAAAACCGACAGCCCAGTTGTGGGTTTCAGGGGCAGGTGCCAGACTCATCTGAGTTTCATTCCAGGCTGAGTCTTTGCTTTGGAATTCTGAGTCAAAGTGCAGTCTTCTCCAAGAGGAAATGTTTCACGGATCTGCATTCTTCCCAGGGTTTCTTTCTGGTTCAGGGATGAAGTCGTCAGAAGTTAAACTGGAGGTCGATCCTTGCTCCATGTGGCCCATGACCCTATGCAAGATCAAGGATGGATTCCAACGGGTGCTTGAAAATTAGAGACTCAGAGACATGGTCAAAATATCAAACAAGTCAACAAGCATTTATTAAGTGCCTACTATATGCCAGATACTAGGCTGTGCTGGGGATACAAAGAAAAACTTAAAAAACCGTCCCTGCTTCAAGGAGCTCATAGGCAACATCTAAATTACTAGGCACAAACAAGAAAAAACAGTATAAATTTAAGCTCATTAATGTAGGAAAGCACTAACATTTTTATTATTATGTACACTTTTAAAAATAGATGGAAGGATAATAATAATATTTATATAGTGCTTACTGGTGCTATGTGTTGTGTTAAGTGCTTTACAATTATTCTCATTTGATTCTCAAAATAAGTTTGAGAGAGAGGTGTTGTTATTGTCCCCCATTTTACAGATAAGGAAACCGAGGCAAACAGAAGTTGATTGATTTGCACAGATCACACAGCTAAGTGTCTGAGACTGGATTTGAACTCAGATCTTCCTGATTCCAGACCCCATTCTCTAGCAAGTTTATCACCTAAATATAATGATATGATATTATGTTGATAGACGGATAGGATGGATGGATGAATGAATGGATAGTTGGATGGAGCATTTATTAAGTACCTTACAATGTGCCAGAAAGATAAATCCCCTCCCTCAAGGAACTTACATTCTATTGGAGGACACATAAGAGGAGTTAGACAGTAGAGAGATAGGGAAAAGAGTAAAGGAAGTGACGGGAAGATCTGACTTCTACTAAGATAAGACAAAAGACTCCCCTATTTCACTCAGGACAATCAGAGGTGGGCTTCAAGTTTCCCAAAGGATAAAGAACTAGAGTTGAGCTAAAGGGTGAATTCTTTGAGTAGAATGCTCCTGGTTTCAAACTAACTCTTGATAGCTCAGTTTTCCTATTGACAAAATAAAAGGAAGTGGTCAGAGCCTATTCTATTGGAATGCCTGGGGATAATTGTTTATAGCAAAGCTTCTAATGTTTGAGAATAGCTAGGAAACTGAGGCAATAATTGCCTCAAGCACTCTAGTAAGAGAATATCTCAAAGAATCACTTAATCTCAGAGTGGAAAATTACCTCAGAAGCCATCAAGTCTAAGTTGAATATCTACAATATCAGCAAGAAGATATCATCTAGTCTTTGCTTGGGGAGAAACCACTACTTCATGAGGCAGCCCATGTTATTTTGGGGCATCTCTAAATATGGGGAAGTTTATTATGTCCAAATTTCACTCTGTAACTTCCTTATTCTGAACTCTGGGACCAAGCCTATTCCCTCTTCAATCTGATTCAATTTTAAAAACATTTAATATGTGCAAGGTAGTTTTCAACAAAAAGGTCCTCCAAATACTTGGTAACATAGACAAGAACTCAGAGGCCATCTGGTCCAATTCCCTCATTTTATAACAGATTAAAGGAAAACCCAGGGTGTTTCATTTGTCTAAAGGTATACAAGTATTATTAGAAGTGAGATTTGAACTCAGGTCCTCTGATTTCAAAGCTAATGCTGTTCTACCATACTACACTGAGGACAGTTATCATGCTTCTCTGCAATTTTTCTTCTTCAAGCTCAAGTATTCATACCTGCATCAATGGATCTTCATATGGAATCATCTCAGGACCCTTCACCATCACGGCAACTCTTTTCAGAACAGTCTCCAGATTATCCGGGTCCTTCCTAGAGCATGGTTCCCCAAACTGGACACGGTGCTTCAAATGTGATCTGGTCAAGGCAGAGGACAGAGAGATTATTGCCTCCCAACTCTCAGATGCTATACTTTTTTATATTAGGAAAAAGCAATTGTATTTGTAATTTGTGGAATAAAACAAGAATTTCCATAACATAGTATAATAAAAAGATGGCTTCATATGAAACTACAAATCTATTAAGTACAAGTCACTATTCCTTTTAAATATATAATAATAAAGTCCAGAATTTCCTTAGCTCTGTTGACTATCACATCACTCAGTTAACTCACCCTTTACCACTCAATTTTCTAATTTCTAATTAGTAATTATAATTGCTAATAAATTTGTATCCCAAAGCAAAAAAAATTAAATTAAAATAAAAAAAAGATGAATAAGTCAGAGTTTCCTTTAAAGAGTGACTGAAGAATAATTTCCATAAAGCTTCTACAAATGGTTAAAGAATAAGGAAAGTTACTCTGTATACCACTCTTGAATTAATTAATAAATCAGAAAATATTTATTAAAGGCTAATTATGTGCCAGACATCATGCAAAGCCCTGGGAATAAAATGAATGAAACAAAATCTACCTTTGTCTTCAAGTACCTTACACTCTAATGGGAGAACAACATATAACTTGGTAAGACAAGATAAATGGCTGATGGATTGCTGTTCTTTCTTCTGATACTATGTCAGAGCCAAGCTACAGTGTGCCCAACTGTGGCTGATCAGGTCAATACAAGCTCAGAATGCCCTGCCACAAATCATTCACATATTGTTCTTGTGAACACTCGGCCAGTCTAAGTCTAAGCATCTTGTTTTTTTTTTTTTTGTTTTTTGAGCTGCTTCAGTTCTGCTTTGCTCAGAGCACAGTGCCTTCTTTGATCAGGACACAACATACTGGGTGACCCCATGCAAGTGTTTCCCACGTCAAAGTTCTTCAGAGAGACACATACAGACTAGACAGAAGGTAACGTCATGGGGTAAGGCATCTATAACTAGAAGGAATAGGTATAAAAAAAGATCTCCCCCAGTAGATATGCTTCAACTGAGTCTGGAAGGAAACCAGAGCTTCTAAGTGTCAGAAGTCAAGGAGGAGAACATTTCAGGCATTTAGGATAGCCAGTAAAAAAATATAGAAACTAGAAGTGGAGATCCATGTGTGAAAATCAGCAGTAAGACCAGTAGGGCTAAGCCATACAATGCATGGGCAAGAGTAATGTGTATGATGACTGAGATCTTGTTAAAACTTATACCATATAGTGGAAGAGACATTTCAAGTGGAGTCAGAAATTCTTGATTGGGTCTCTCACTTCCACTTTCACCAGCTATGTGACTATGGGAGTGTCAACAAGTTTCAGTCAAAATTTCCTCATCTATTAAATGAGGCTGATAATGTCTGCCTTTACTCCTGTTCTGAGAACCAAGAAATGAGACATGAAATGGCAAGAGAAAGTAAAGTTATATAAGTACAAGGAATGAAAATTTTAAGAAAAGAGTAATACACAATATCCTACACTAACACAATTTTATCTTTCTGTGATGATTCAGAAATCAAGTCTGAATTTCATAATGTCTTAGGGTCATTGTTATGAATATCAATTATTCCTCTATGATAAGATGTGATTTTAACTCCTAAGAAGTTTTTCATTATTAGGGCACTTCCAAGGAGTCAAAGAGGGCATGAGAGTTAGTCAATTATGTTAGGAGGGTTTCCAGAAAAAATTGAAAGCATGAGAAAGAAGTATTCCCTGGGAGAAAGAGAAAGGGAGAGGTAGAAAGACATTACACACACACACACACACACACACACACACACACACACACTCAGTTGGGTAAAGCAATCTATCTGACTCAATAGGGAAGGGGGATAGGAGATATGAGGGGGGATGATAAAAGGGAGCACAGATTAAGGTGGTATTAACAGTGATCAGAAGAAAAACAGGAAGGATAGGATAAAAAGAGAGAGAGAAGAAACATAGGAAAACTAATCAGAAATACATTGTTAGTAATCATGACTATGGATGTGAATGGGATGAGCTCACCAATAAAATGGAAATGGATGGCAGAATGGATTAGAAATCTGAATTCCACAATATGTTATTTATAAGAATCACACTTAAAACAGAAAGATACACAGTGTTAAAATAAAGGGCTGGAACACAATCTATTATGCTTCAGTTGAAGTAAAAAAGTCAGGGGTAGTAATTATGATCTCAGACAAAGCAAAAGCAAAAAGAGACCTAATGAAAAAGATAATCAGGGAAGCTACATTTTACTAAAAGGTACTATAGACAATGAAGCAATATAAAAATATTTTACAGCAAGTTCCTCTGATCAAGGCCTCATTTCCCTAAATAGGGAACTGAGTCAAAATTATTTTAAAAAATAAGATCCATCTTCGATAAAGAGAGCTAATTCAGTTTCAATTGATCAAAGATGGACAGAAGCAGCTACACCAAAGAAAGAACACTGGGAGATGAATATAAACTGCTGGCATTTTTGTTTTTCTTCCCGGGCTATTTATACCTCCTAAATTCAATTCTCCCTGTGCAACAAGAAAACTGTTCAGTTCTGCACACGTATATTGTATCCAGGATATACTGTAACTTATTCAACATGTAAAGGATTGCTTGCCATCTGGGAGAGAGGTGGAGGGAGGAAGGGGAAAAATCGGAACAGAAGTGAATGCAAGGGATAATGTTGTAAAAAATTATTCTGGCATGAGGTCTATCCATAAAAAGTTATTTAAAAAAAAAAAAGATCCATTGCCCAGTTGATAAGAAGAAATCAAAGCTATCAATAGTCATGAAAAAAATTATCTAAGTCACTATTGATTAGAGAAATGCAAATTAAAACAACTCTAAGATACAACTTCATACCTATCAGAAATGACAAATTCTAGAGGGATTGAAGAAAATAGGTATATTAATAAATTTGGATAGAGTTATGACCTGATCCAGTCATTCTGAAGAACAATTTGGAAATCTGCCCAAAGAGTTATACAATTTTGACTCAATAACACTACTAATGAATTTGTATCCCAAAGACATAAAAGAAAAAGGAAAAGAATCCAAATGGATAAAATCAATTAAAGCAGCTTTTTAAGGTCTATGATTATGATAGAGTACTATTGTGCTATAAGAAATGATGAAGGTGATGGTTTCAAAAAACATCTGGGAGGACCTCTATGCATTGATTCAAAATGAAGTGAGAAGAACCAGGAGAATACTGTGCATAGCAATATTGTAATGATGATCAACTGAAAGATTTGATTATTCTGATCCAAGGCAATTACAAAGGATTCATAATGATAAAATACTATTTGCTCCCATTTAGAGAGCTAATCTCTGTGATCGCAGATTGAAGTATAAAAGTATAACTTTCTCTTTCTTTTTGTGCTTTTTCTTTTGTGATGTGAATAATATAAATATATTTTGCATGATTTCATATAAATGAATGAAATCATTTTTCTTACCTTAATAGGTAAGAGAGGGGTGAGAGGGAAATAATTTGGAATTTAAAATTTAAAAAGAAAAGAATGCTACAAATAAATAAAATAATAAATTTATCTTTAAAATCACCATTGTATAGCCTTAGAGATGAAGAAAATACCAGAGAATAAGATAAATCACTAACTCTGACATTCATAAAAGTTACTTTTTGAAATATATTCTTCATATATGCATATTTACTTGTTAGTTATCGTTTTCTTTTGCCTTGTATGTCCAGTGCGTGGCACATTGTAGGTGCTGAATTAAGACAAATGATTTGCTCATTTCCCTCCTAAAAAGTAGCGTATGGAAAAGAACAATTAAGTCATTTGTTGGGTATGTTAAACTATAGTGAGGTTGTCTTTGGGACTAAATGGTCAATGAAGATCTTTGCAAACTTTAGATTTTGAGATTTTGTCATTTTACCATTCCGAGTCAAATGAATGCTAGAAAAATAAATTATATGAATGAAAATGTTTGCATTGGGTTCTTCATTTTAAATGTTGATAGGAACATTTATCATATGATCCTCCCACATATATTTCAGTTCTATTAACTTTATGAAAAAATCACTTGTTGAGCACCTACTGGATACAAAATTTGTTTCAGAAACTATGAAGAAAAATAAGTTTATCTTATTCATAAGGTCTCAGGAGGTCTCTGTTTTCAAGTAACTCATGATTAGTGGTAGCTCAAGTGATGACCTTCAGATACTTGACAGACAATCTAGCTACCTCCATGGTAAGACAACTATATGATGCGTCAGAAATACCTCTAGCTTCAAGTAAGTTATTGAAACCTGACTTATGAATTTATGAGGTGTATGATGTTGGGCAAGTCACTTACTCTCAGTTATTTCTAAAATGAAAAGGTTTATTCCCAAGGAGGTCAAAGATGCAAAGAAAAGTCTCATAAATATTAAACTATTCATGTAGTATACTTCAGGCAGGTGGGTGGATAGGGTGCTAGGCCCAGAGTCAGAAAGATCTGAATTCAAATGTGACCTTAGAAACTTACTGTCCAGCTGAGCCTGGACAAGTAACTTAACCTCTCAACTTCAGTTTCCTCAACTATAAAATGGGGTTAATAATAGTCCTTATCTCCCAGGTTTGTGAGGAGGCTTGAACCAGATAACATTTGTAAAATGCTCGATACAGTGCATCTAGTAGGCACTTAATATTGTGGTAGCAATGAACCAGGACACAAACTGGCTCCCTATAGAGTGGGGAATGGCTAAATAAATTGGGATATGTGAGAGAAATGCAATATTACTATTCTGTAAGAAAACACAAATATGAGAAATTCAAAGAAGCATGGAAAAGTTTTGCAGAAACTGATGCAGAATGAAGTAAATAGAGGCCAGATATATAATATATTGGAGAAGAACACTAAGATGAAGCTATATAATTTTAATCATCAAGCTTGGTCTCAAGAAGAAATGAGAAAATATACCTCCTTCTGTTCCTCTTAGAGGTGAGGAACTATGGGTGCTGGCTGCTGTATACACTGCAGAAACTGTACAGTTTCTGCCCCAGTTGGTGTTGCTTAACTTTTGCTCTGCTGCAGGGAAGGCTCACTTTGGTAAAGGAGTCGGAGCAGGGAGTAGATAGACAGTTGGAAACAAATGTGATGTAAAAAGCATCAATAAAGTTATTTTTAAAATAAATAAATAAATAAATGAAATAAGGGGGTTTCTAAAGCTCTCTTCTGTTTCTAAATCCTATCAATTACCCAGATACCCAATGTTATTCCAGGCCACAACAAACTCAATTCATCACTGCTGGCAATGAACACTTCCCGAATGCCCACAGAGCACTGGCAGGATTTAGGTCACATAATTGAAGCTGACCAAAGAGATAGGATGCCCAGTAATTTTTCCAGGAATGCCATCAAGCATCAGTGGGGCTTTTGTCTGGCTCCAGCTTTTCTTCTTTCCTCTCCACCCTCCTAGGGCTATGCTCCAAGGGCTCTTTTTATTTAAAATTAGACCTCCACCTCCCTCACATTTCTGAGCTTATCCTTGTAGTTTTAATTATGCCATCCTAATCCGAAAGAAGTTTGAGACCCCAGTCTAAACTTCCAGAAGTGGAAACAGAGGGTGGGGGAGGTATTCAGAAAAAAACCTATGAAAAAAAAGCCAGACAGGATTGAGCATCACCCATCCCTGCTAGAGCTAGTTACCAGCTCCACTTGGAGACTTCCCTAAACAAGCCTGGGTGGCCAGACTTAGATTCTTCTCCAGAAAGGACTTCTGGTGACCCCTGACAAGGGCTCAAGCATACTCGCTCTCCCCCCCAATTCTTCTCCTTCCTGCTCCTAATCTATCCTATCTCAGCCATTCATTTAAGGAGTAGCTATAAATTGCTTAGGGAACAGAAATGGAAAAGGGGCCAACCCAGGCCCACCTTTTGTTCCAACAAATCCGATCTCCCCAATCTGTTTTCATGCTTTGAAAGAGTTAACAAAATGATGTATAAAGGCTAACCAGTGGGTGGACTTGCTTTAGAGAATAGGAAATGCACAAAGCACACAGAAGCAGCCTGTTAACCCTGGGAGAAAAGGAGCAATGACGTGCCTTAAAATCTGGCTAAGGAATGGGAAGAAAGAACTGATTTCCTAAAGTTGAAGAGATGAAAATACAGTTATTATTCAGTATTTATATGTGTATATGAAAAGGGGCAGTTTGGTGGTACAGTGGATAGAGTGACAGACCTGGGAGTCAGAAAGAACCATCTTCCTGAATTCAAATCTGGCCTCAGACACTTAATAGCTGTGTGGCCCTAAGCAAGTCACTTAACCCAGTTTGCCTCAACTGGAGAAGGAAATCACAAAGCATTCCAATATCTCTGCCAAGAAAACCCCATTCAAGGTCACAGAGAAATTGAACACAACTGAAATGGCTGAACAAAAATAATAAAAATATGAAGGCAATTGTGTTGGAGAGGATGCTCTTTAAATAATAATGATGGTGATACAAATATTACTATAAATTAATTACTATTTACTAATTATTGTTACTATTAGTGAGGAGAAAAGCTATGATAAGTCTAGAGCTGAAAGGGATCTTAGAAACCATTGAGATTAATTCCTTCACTATGCTCAAAAAGTTATCAAACTGTGCATACCCTTTGATCCAGCAGTGTTTCTACTGGGCTTATACCCCAAAGAGATACTAAAGAAAGGAAAGGGACCTGTATGTGCCAAAATGTTTGTGGCAGCCCTGTTTGTAGTGGCCAGAAGCTGGAAAATGAAAGGATGTCCATCAATTGGAGAATGGTTGAGTAAATTGTGGTATATGAATGTTATGGAATATTATTGTTCTGTAAGGAATGACCAGCAGAATGAATACAGAGAGGACTGGCGAGACTTACATGAACTGATGCTGAGTGAAATGAGCAGAACCAGGAGATCATTATATACCTCAACAACGATACTGTTTGAGGATGTATTCTGATGGAAGTGGACCTCTTCGATAAAGAGAGCCTTAATTGATCAAAGATGGACAGAAGTAACTACACCCAGAGAAAGAACACTGGGAAATGAATATAAACTGCTTGCATTTTTGTTTTTCTTCCCGGGTTATTTATACCTTCTGAATTCAATTCTCCCTGTGCAACAAGAAAACTGTTCGGTTCTGCACACATATATTGTATCTAGGATATACTGCAACCTATTCAACATGTAAAGGACTCTTGCCATCTGGGGGAAGGGGTGGAGGGAGGAAGGGGAAAAATCGGAACAGAAGTGAATGCAAGGGATAATGCTGTAAAAAAAATTACCCTGGCATGCGTTCTATCAATAAAAAGTTATTAAAAAATTTTAAAAAAGAGAGATTAATTCCTTCATTTTACATATGAGGAAACTGAGGCACAGAGAAGTTGAATAACTTATGCAGGATCACACAGCCAGTAAGCATCTGGGATGGGATTCAAATTCTTTTTGGATATTACACATCAATTAGTTACCTTTAAAGGAGAGGGAGAAGATGAAGATGAAGAAAAGAGGAGAAGGAGAAGAAGAACAACAAGAAGAAGGAGAACAAGGAGTAGGAGAAACAAGAGGACAAGGAGGAGAAAAAGCAGGAGAAGGAAAACAAGGAAGGAAGGAAAGAAAGAAGAGAAGGAAGGAGGGAAGGAAGAAGGGAGGGAAGAAAAGAGTCATAGAGGGAGGGAAGGAGGGAGGAAAAGAAGGAAGGAAGGAGGGAGGGAGGAAAATAAAAAAGGAAGGAGGGAGAAAGGTAAAGAAGGAGAGGGGAGGGAGGGAGGAAGGTAAAGAAGGAGAGGGGGAGGGAGGGAGGAAGGTAAAGAAAGAGGAAGAGAGGAAGGAAGGAAGGGAGGGAGGGAGGGAGGGAGGAAGAGAGGGAGGAATACTTTCATATTTCCACTTTAGTACATGCTCTTTGACAGAGACAGAGAGAGGAGAGAGTGAATAGACTGTGTCAGGAAGACCTAAGTCCAAATCCTTTCTCTGATGTCTACTAGTTGTGTCATCCTGGACAAGTCATTTGATTTCTCTGAGAGTCATCAACTCCTTAGAATTGGTCTACTAGGTTGTGACGAGCCACAGTTTACCTCAGTTGAGGCAGAACCCTATGCTGATCACACCACAGCTCCTTCTGCACAAATCGGCTGAATCCACCTTTAAGCTACTGATCAACATTGCCGCCGTTGTTCCTGCCTGCCTGCCTCCTTCCACAATCCAGCTCATCCGCTGTTTAATTTGAAATGGAGTGTTAGGTTAATAATTCGCTGTTCACCCTAAGTGGCTCTCACTGATGTTAGTGACCATTCAACTTATATAAAATTACTTTTATTAATAACATTATCACTAACGAATGATAATAATCATAAATGTCCATTCAATTCCATTTGATTCTACCAGCATTTCATAAGCACCTACCATCTGCCAAGCACTGTGCTGCCTGTGAGGGATGCAGAGGCTAAATGAGCCAGTCTTGCCCTCAGAGAGCTTACATTCTGTTGGGATGGCACAGGAAGGGGAGAAATAACAAAGTACCATAGCACCTTAGTTTTAAGATAGAAGGGACAATCCATTCTTCTCACTTTACACTCCCACTGGATCACACAAGTGATCAGATTTCAATGGAGCCAGGATTTGAATAAAGGATCCAAACCAAGAGCTCCTTCCACCAAACCATGCTCCGTACAGTTAGATAAATAAAACACAAGACACAACTTCAGAGTAATTAGAGAGGGTAGGGTAGAAGAGAACCTGAAAAGACTTTGTGCATCAGGTGTTAACTGAGCCTTGCACAGATTCAATCGATAAATCAATCAATTGATAAACAAACTTTAAAAGCAAAAACTTGTATTGTTTATTTATATATTGGTCCCCTTTTTTGAACTCCAAGCATCAAAGAACTTTGGGGAATTCACAAAGGCCATATCGATGGTATTCTTCTGCTATGATTACAGCCAGGTACAAGACCGAGACCCCAAACTCTTGGTTCTGAAGCACCATTTCTAGGGTGCCATAAGGTTTACAAAATGCTCCCCTGGAGACAGAAAGAGGGAATGCCATTAATCCCATTTTAAAGAGAGAGTGAATCATGAGAGCCGAAATGGCCTTTCCATGGTCAGCTCCATGGGCTCACATAACTCTGCATCCTACAGCTACTATAGTGAGTGTCAAAGCTCTTCTGTGCTTCCAGGCCTCCCCAGGCTCTGTCCAGGTCCAGCATTCTTGGGACTGTACCAATCTGCCTCTCACACACACCAACTTAATCCCACCGTTTCTAGGAAACCAACAAACTGAGAAGGCAGCCAGGAAGGGGATCGGGAGGGTTTTCTTTGCAAAGAGAGATTAGGATAATTCAGCTGGCAAAAGGAAGGGAGTGAGAAGATGAGAACTGAATATTTTTTTAAAGTACCGTTGACATAAGCAGGCTAATACAATAGCCCTGTCTCACTAACCCCTTTGCTCCACAACACAGTGAGATTGCTATGGAATTAACCCCTCCAGGACCACTTAGAAGAACAAGCAAAGCATACTCGAGAAAGGAACTAAGCCCGAACAATGGACAACAGCATATCTTTGGGCCCCACATAATGAAGAGAACAGGAAAGGCTTACTACTGGGGAGGACTAGACAAACAGTTTGCTACAATGAATGGAAGGCCAAATCAAGGGAAGAATTGAGAATTTTACTAAGACCGATGACAGTTACAAAAGTTCTTGGCCTCTTGGTTCAGAGTGGCAAGGTGGAAATGCAGGAAGTCTGGGTTCCCATCCAAGCCTGGCCATTAACTAGATGTCTGTGACTTTGAGCAAGTCATTTGAATTTTCTGCTTGCAAAAAGACATTGAATGAACATGATGACCCCTTCTAGTATTAAAGGTCTAAATTATAATCTATAGTGGGAGGCAGTATTCTATCTTACTCTGGGTGTTGTAAAGCTGGTTGCCAAAGATTCTCCTATTCTAGTTAATGGGGATCTTTCCAAACTGAAATGATTGTATATTTGCTTTGATTGTCTAGTGGGAAAGGCACTGCTACTGACCCTAGTAGTGCTGCAGAACTGTCCCCGTTCCTCTGCATCCTGCATCTGCCATCTTCTTCATGCTCCGGATTGCACAATGATTGTTGATGTCTACATCAATGACCTGTGATACTGGAAGTTTTTGGACCAGTTTTATTCATGGTGGGGTGGGAGGGGAGGAGCCTCTTTTTCACATTCCCGAACCTATTAATAAACCCTCACTCCAATTACTCAGGGAAGATTTTTCTTGTGGGTCAAGTAAGAACCTCTCACAAAAGTACAAAAGAGGTAGCCAATGTACAGTACTCATCAGGTACTGTACAGGTAGTTTATTTCTATTTAGAAAGTATTCTAAACGTGGAAGAATCACAAACACCTTATTAACAGTATTTAATGACAGCTCAGAACTAGGTTTATAAGCAGCTGGAGGTAAATATCTAAACTTCCTTAGATCAAAAAATAGCTGCACCTTTTACATATCCCCTTGACCCTGATAGTGAGAAACTACTAGCAAAATTGGGCCAATCCTCTTTCCAGTAGCCATTCTCCGATGCCAAAGCTTCCTTGGCCAGTGGCAAGATCTTGATCTTGAATCCCTCTTCCAGCAGAAAATCCTGTGATTCTAGGACAATTGACATGATCCTTATTTTTCGTATTCTTTCTCGAGAACTGTTTCCTTCTACCTAGCTTGTCTGCTTCCAAATATTTTCCTCCTTCTAACTCCCTGATTTTTTTTAACTGAAATCAAACAAGAAAGACATATAAAGCTGGCTTTGATTGAAGTCTAAGCTTCTCATAATGTTTATAGCTTACTTTTTAAATAGTAAAAAAACCTCTTTTTTAGAAGGGTTTGCTATTTGTCTCATTTTGAATATTCTCCCCCTGGTTCTCTAAAGACACAGTTCACATTATATCCTTTAGCATTACATGTTATTTCTCTTAAGGACCACCAATATAGAATGGTAGTATTTGGGGAAGAAGAAGTAGGCAGAGCTGAAAACAGTGTCATAGGTTCATAGTTTTAAAGGTGGAAGAAATCCAAGAGGCAATGTAGTCCAGCCCCTTCATTTTATAGATGAACAAACCAGCACAAACAGGAAGTGATTTGTTCAAAGTCACATATTTGACCTTGCCTCTGGTCATTTGTATTCTGGCTAAGAACTGTAGTAGGGAATGGCAAGACTACTGAGGAAGAGGAGGGAAAATCTAAGCTTCTGTTTCACACAAATGACCAGACTCCAATTTAGATCTTCTTCCCAAACCCAGAACTTTATCTACTTTCCCATTTAGCTATTTAAATCAGAGATTATAACAGATTAAAATCTACTGGCAAATCACAGAAGCATTATCTATACTCTTGTGAAAAGCTCTTTCCCTGGGCAGCTGTTAACTGGTTTGCCTTCAGTTTTCCCCAACTCCCTTTTCATCCTTTTTCCATCTGTGGGGTCTTTCTCTCTCAAACACAAGATGCTGATTAGGTGTTCTACTTTCTCTCCCTTCTCCCCTTTTATTAAAAAAATGCTTTCTGGAAAAGAATGTAGATATGTCATTTAAACCTTAATATGACTGATGTTTCAGGCAAATGTACTACCTCTCCCAGGGGTATTTGATCTCAATTTTTACTATTTAAAAAGTAAGCTATAAACATTATGAGAAGCTTAGATTCAACCAAAGCCAGCTGATTTCAAGCATTCTCTCTCATTTTGGGGGAAAGCTTAATACAGATAAAGTCCAACCAATCCAACAAGCATTTATTTATTAACAATTTGCTATGTGCCAAGTACTGTGCTAACCACCGAGGGTAGCAAGGAAACATCCATTAACAAGTAGAAGTGTTTTGAAGGATTAGCTTCTTGATGACCTGAAATCACACCTCATAGATGGCCAGCCTCCTCCTCTGCCCATGACTAAACCCATCTTGTCTCCTTCCACTTGGTTCATTTGCATTCAGCAGGTCCTTACAGAAAACTGGTCCTGGATTCAGAAGTGTACCAGGACTTGGAAAGGAGATAGAAAATGGAGACGACATGGCCCTTCTTCTTAAGGCATTTGGAGGCTCTGAGAGAGGGCCCCATCAAGGAAAGGAGAGTGCAAAGGGGCCCAGATCCTCAGTGCTAAGGAGCTACTTAACCAGGGATGCAGCTGCAGCAGGGATGAACAAGGTTATTGTGGAAGGCGTGGGAGGGTTTGAGCTTAGCCTTCAGCATTGGAGAAGGTTGGGTAAGGGAGAAGAAACGGGAAAGCTTTCTAGGTTGGGATAGTACCATGAACCTTTGTTCTAGGCAGAGATATTGTACATGTGAAGGGTGAGAGGTTAGTTTCTTTTGTGAAGTAGCAGAATAATTAAGCTGGTCAAAGTAGAACTAGATGATGGAGTGTTATCTGCTGCTCTTGTGGTTTCCAGAATCCAGACACCATTACCTGAATTGTTATCTCTTCTTGTGAACAGATGATAATACAAGGAGACTTAGAGACAGTTGCTGTTCCCTGACCTCCCCACTGAGAGGCCGTTGCATTGTCTGACCTCTTTCCTCTTCCCTCTGCCTCCAATTTATTTCATTCCCAGTCCACACCTGTGTCAGTTAAGGCTGCCCCACAACTCCCACAAGTGTCAGAATCCACAGCTGTGGAGGCTCTCAGAAAATTGACCTGCCCTTTCACTCAGGCATGGTCCTTAACAATGGAGACCCCAAGATGCCAAGAGGAAGGATTTGGATTTGCTTACTGTTCAAATCTAGCCATCAACTCCATTTTATAATTCATGGTATGTTCTTTTCCTTCTTAGATTGTCATGTCCTTGAATTATATATGTCCCTGTTGCAGTCCTCCAGTAGAAAAGAAACTCCTTGAAGGCAGAGTCAATCAATTAACAGTTATTAAGCCCTTACCATAAGTCAGGTACCATGATAAGCAAAAATAGCACCTTAACCTCAGAGAGATTATATGCTAATGGAGAAGACAATGTATAAATAAATAGGCACATACCTGATAAATACAAAGTAGATGGAAGACATTTTTAGAGAGGATGGAATTAACAAATCAAGAGAAGGAGAAAAGTCTCCCGAAGATGACAGGATTTGAGCTGAGTTTGAGAAACCAAAAGACAGAGATAAGGATGGATCACTAGCATCCCAGATATGGCAGATAGCCAATGCAAATGTAACAGTCCACGCAAAAGGTGATAAGGGTCTAAACTTGGGTGGTAGCTAAGCAACGGAGAAAAGAGATATATAGGAGAGATTTGTGAAGATAAAAATGACAATAGATTGGATATGTAGGTTATATATAAATGAGATATTGAGGACAACACTGTACTTGGCACTTAGTGAACACTTAAATTCTTACTGGTTGATTGATTACCATTCTGTCTGAAATAAGTGCCAGGAGGCAGCTAGTTGGCAAAGTGAATAGAGCACTGGCCCTAGACTCAGAAGAATCTGAGTTCAAATCCAGCCTCAGACATTTAACACTTCCTAGCTGTGTGACCCTGGGCAAATCACTTGACTCAAATCACCTCACAATAAATAAATAAATAAAACAAAATAAAATAGGTTCCATGAAATAAAGTGGTATGAAATAAAATGGAGAGATGGTCTGAAAGTCAAGAAGACCTGGATTCCATGCCAGTCTCCAACACATGATGATTGTGTGGCACTGGGCAAGTCAGTAGCCCAGGAAGTTTTCAAATACTTTAGTTTCAGAGTAGATAATAATCTATATTGGTAGGAGTTCTATTTACTGCTGCAATAACAACTGATCTTAATATAACCCAAAGACTCCAGTCCTCAGTACTTAGTAGGTGCTTTATAATGAAGACATATTTCCAGATTGTCAGGGCATTCAAAGACAGGATTGATTTAGTCACATACTCACTTTTCCTGAGGAGAAAAACATTCCTCCCTTCAGTTTTCAGCAGAATATATGTTTTTCTCTGCTCCTCCAATCACACCCAAACGGTACCCCCTAATCCCCTGAATCTACATGGGGAGTGGTATTCTGATTCTCATCCATCAGGAGGCCTGGGAACAGGGGAACGGTCTCACTTATTAACTGTGGTTAGGGTATTGCAACAACCCAGACTCCAGCAGATCCCTTTGCAGGCCCTGCTAAACCTCCCCAGGTGCTTGCCATTCGTTACCCTTTCCCATTTGGCCTCCTGCCCAAACCACCTCATCATCCCCCAGGTATGAGCCACTGCACCTGGAGGCTTCATGTTGGAACCGAAGGTCTGGTGAGACCTTACTCACCTGAGCAGCAACAAGAAAGCAAAGCAGAGCTGGTGCCCAGGAATGGCCCCCAAGACTTAACTTATGGATATGGGAGCTCCATCCGTCCTGGAGAAAATGAAAGCAGAGCTCCTAAAGGGAAAACTTCCCAGCAGGGACAAAGGACTAGTTTATTTTTAGGAAATTCTGGCAAAGTTCCAAAATGGTGCCTCCCTAGGCTAATATGGTCCCTTCAGAAGAGATAGCTCTGATTTTCTACCTGGCTTAAGATATTGTTCTCTAAATGGACAAAGAAATGCAAAATAAGGCAAGGAAGGCATGGCAAGAAAGCCTCTGGTTTTTACAAAATGATAGAATGGCAGATGAAGGGATGGAGGAATGGAGGGATAGACAGAGGGAGAAAGAGAAATGGATAGATGGATGGATAGATAGATGATACATAGATAATAGATATATGGATGGATAGATACATAAACAGATGCATACAAAGACAGAGCATTTATTTAGTGCTTTGATGTTCTAATAATCTGTTCTAAAGTCTGGGGATGAGAACAAGGCAACACTTACTCAAAGGGGTTTGCTTTCTAATGGGGAAAAACAACAGTTAAAAGAAAGAGAGGAGAACTGGTCTTAGTGGAGTTGTAAGATAGGCTCTGGGTGCTTGGTTCTTGGCAAGATATCAGAATAAGGACCCTATGATGCTTCAAGGAAAGATAGATACATATAATATCATCAAAACTAATGCCTAGGACAGACTCACAAAATGTGGGCAATGGAAAGGGCTCTCATTGTCTCACTGTGGCAATAGTCTGCTGATAGGTCAGCCTGCCTCTCTCTACCCTCTATTCAACCACTAAATTGATTTTCCCGAAGTATAGATCCAACTATATCACTCTATAACTTGCAGGTTATATTGTAGAGGGAATTTCTTTAGGGGTCTGAGTAGGACTAGATAGCTACTAAGATCCCTTCTAATTAAAAAATTCTGCAGTTCTTTGAATTAGATGCAATAGTATAAATTGGATGCAGGCAGATTTAAGCTTGGTGTGAGCAATTAGAATTATCCCAAATGGAATGAGCCATCTTGGGAGGTGTTTCCCCGACACTATAGATCTTCAAATTTCAGCTGTATGACCCATTGTCATACAAGAAATCGTGTTCATGGGTATATTGGGCTAGACAATCATCGAGGTTCTGGGTAACTCTGAGATACTGAGACAAACAGGAAAGTACTATTAATGAAAGCAATTGGTATTATTGAGCCCCAGAAGGAGAGGAAAAAGTGGCAGCCATCTGTATGTAAGAACGGGAGATCAAATTAGTACCCTTCAACACATTTTCTGAATTTGTTCTAAATTCGCAACAAAGAAATGTACCCAAAACAAAACAAACAAAAGATCCATCAATGAAATCTTTGATTACAAAGTGAAACATATTATAATTAGTTTGGATTTCTTTCCCTCATGTCCCAAGCTTCATTGGTTGTTTTTTAATCTTATGGCTCTTTCAATTTGGTCCTAGTATAAACCCCCAAAGAAAGGCCATGGATTATTATCAAGGGGAAATCTAACTATTATCTCTCTCTCTCTCTCTCTCTCTATCTACTTATCTATATGTCTGTCTATTTATCTTTGTATCTGATTATCTATTCATTCATCATCTATTCATTCATCTATCTTTATCTATCTATATATGCATACTTCTATCCATAAATTATAATGTGTTTTATATATATAATATAAATGAATATATATTATCTATATGTGTTTTCCCATGAATTGATTTTTCAAGACAGCTAGGAGGAGCTACAAACCCAACACACACCCATCACACAAAGTATTGGAAGACATAAGATTTGTTTCCAGTCTTTGTCTGAGTATTGGGTAGGAGAGATCATCATTCAGCAAGATGATCTCTTCCTGGGGTATAAAAAAAGAGATCCTTGGAAACCAGGTAGAAGGAATGGAGTGAAGGAACAGAATAGAATTATGTCATTCTCTGAGATATCAGGAAATTCTGGTGAAATTCTTTGTTGGGATATCTTAGAAGTTCATTGCAATTTGCCCCATGTAGTTGCAAACAGCCAAAGAGGGGAAGGGAAACAGAGGGCTAGATGGACATAGAGAGTAACCTTGGAAGGGCATTCCTGGGACAGAGAGACATGGAGGCTACACAGTCAAAAACAATTGGCTTGAAAAATATTTGTTAAAAACCTCCAATAGTTGGTATAGGTCAGTGAGTTATTGGCAGGAAGGTGGTTTTTTTTAATAGAGGGAGAAAAGAAGCTAAGATACATTATGTTTTTATATATGGTATACATTGAATGTTAGCGCTTGGTATTCCCTCTGAAAAAGAGATCCTCAGCTGACTTGATGTATAATGTCTTCCTTTTGAGGATACCATATGGTCCATGAAGAGCATTGCCCTTCTGGTAAAAAGGGTGTAGAGAAAGAAACCCACACCAGATAAAGAAAATAAATTAATAAATAAATTTATAATATAAATAGATTAATAAATTAGCCCTGGTCAAAAGGGGCCTGGCAGGATGATTTTGGCATAAATCAATACAAGACTCAGAGAAGTGCCCCTGAACAAAGAATCCCAGAGAAATATAGACTGTTACTAGTTCAATAATATCTTTCCTGATTCTCATATCCTCCCTGATAATCTTTCCTCTATTTAAAAAATATATTTTATTAAATTAAATTATATTTAAAATATATTTACCTCTGTTTGCCTCATTTTCCTCACCTGTAAAATAGGGATAATGATAACACCTACCTCCCAGGATTGTAGTGAGGATCAAATGAGTTAACATGTGCCTAGCACATGGCACATGGTAAGAACTACACAAATGTTAATTATCATTGTTGTCATTATTATTTATTTAACTTCAAACGATCTCAGTCTTCTGATTTGCAAAATGAGGGTAATAATATCTTATCTATCTCATAGTGGTTTTTATGACAGTCTAAATGCATCACAAATGTTATGAGAACTTTCACAGAGTTCTAGGGCACTCCAAGCTTTTCTTGACTCAATCAAGATCTCATGGCCCCTGTGTACTCTGACTTTCCCTCTATCTGCAAATAAGAACCTCTGGGAGTTCTGTGCAGAGCAGGCACAAAAATAACAACTAACACACCAATATATTTACCCATTGTTAGGCTGACCTCTCATCCTCCTTCCCTCCCTCCCCATCTCTCTTTGTCTCTCCTTGCCCAGGATTACACAGCTAAGGCAGATTTTTAAACTCAGGTCATTCTCATTCCTGGTCGCTAGGTGGCGCCATAATGGATAGAGTGTGGGACCTGGATTCAAGAAGACTCCTCTTCAAAATTCAAATCTGACCCGACACTTTCTAGTTATGTGTCCCTAGACAAGTCATTTAACTTGTAGTGCCTCAGTTCTTTATCTGTAAAATAAGCTGGAAAAGGAAATGTCAAACCACTCTAGAATCTTTGCCAGGAAAACTCCAAATGGAGTCATGACTGAAATGAGTGAACAACTTTCTGACTCCAAGTCCAGAGTTTTATCTTTTGTGTTACCAGGTTGCCTCCCTAAGGCAAGTAGATCTATTGAACTAATTGATATCACTTGGAATATAATAAATGTATATGTTATTTGAAAGAAAGAAAATAGATTTTCTTGGCTCCTAGTCTTGCCTCTGACACATACTGGCTATTGACTTTGGGCAGGTCACTTAAGTTCTTAGTTGGTTCACTCAGTTAACTCTCTAAAAAAAGGTGCTGGCCCACATTGAGAGAGGGAGTTTTCTCACTAAGAACTCTATATTTATGAAATTACAGGTCAAGTTTCCCTCCTTTCCCCCCAAAAATATTGAGGAGATATAGTCATGTGCTGAAATCCAAGCACATTGGATGAAGAATCACAAAAGCATTGGATGAGAATCAATGGAAGTAGAAAAAAAGGAATTATCACATCATTAGCAACAGACCACCAATCAAGCAGAATGTGGAACATTTGAGGAATTTTTGTTCGTGTTTTGTTGGTTTGTTTTTTGAGACAACGGTATTAAGTGATTTATTCAGGGTCACACAGCTAGTAAACCAAGTCTCTGAGGTAAGACTTGAAATCAGTCCTCTGATAGTACTCTATCCACTGTGCTATTTAGCTGTCCCTGAGCAATTTAACAAATGAATTCTAAACCTGAGACAGAGGCATGATATAAAAGTTATGAGGGATTTAAATTACCTAGACATCTTTACAAAAAAATGTTTTCTTTTGTTACATTATTGATTACATTCTCCAACCAAAATGGAAAAAAAAAAGCTCTCTTTTTGGTTTTCCAACAAAGACAATTATATCAAAGTGAACACTGGTAAACTGAAGCCATTTATTTTAGAATTGGTATATAAATTTGCAATCCATTCACATTACTGCAATAACTGAATTGCTAAATGTATCATATTTCACATTGCATATGAAAGCAAAAAAGATTTTCAGAAATCAAACCAGAGCTATTAAAGTGGCTATACAACTAATAAGTTCTTGACTTGCCATAATGATAAATGCACTCCTCAAAAGGCTTTAAAAAATAAACTGATTCTGATCAATAGGAAAAAAAAAAACCAGATCGGGGAAGTATAAATGATGAGACACTTGGGAAAAAAAGTTTTACATGGCCTGATATCCACCCTAGATATGGGGGGGAAAGAATCCAAAGTCAAGATGGGTAAGATGATAAGGCTTGAAATCATTATAAGGGTAGCAGGCCTAAAAGACCTGGGATGAACCTTGATAATTGAATCCCAAAGGTACTTACACAAACAATCCCAGTAAGGAAGAGTTGGTCAAATAAACCAATATGGCTGCAGAATGAAACTCATCACCCTGTACAGATTTCACTTCTTTTTGTCCAGATTGGATTTTATATATAGCAAATGGAAACAAAGGCAGATAAGAAGATGGAAACAAAGGAGAGCTGAAGGCCATTAGAAAGGAAAACAGGCAGATTCAAGTTAGAAAGACTTAGAAAGGCTATGTCTGGGGAAAGGAAAATCCAAAGAAGGGATAGTGATCGCTGTGCTGTTCAATGTGTTTAGAATGACGGAGAGTGATAGTGGAGAGAAAGCCAAGCTATTCATTTGTTATATTATTTATTTTTATTTCTACCCCAACAATGATTTTTATGTTGAAAAGGATAGAATAAAAGTGATTAAGTGAAAATCAAAACCAAAGGTAAGTGAGAAAACAGTAAGTTAAAGTTGCAAGATCAAATGGTTTTTTCATCCTTCATCCCTATCTTTGCAGCATCTGACAATGTTGATGACAATGTTGACTGTCTTCTCTTTTCCATATTCTCTTCTCTTTGAAATCTGTGACATTGCTCTCACGTGGTTCTCTTCCTTCTTCTCTGACTGCTCAGTCTCAATCTCCTTTCCTAGATTGTCATCAACATCACCTCTACTGTCTCCCAGTGCTCTGTCAGAAACCTTTTCCTCTTTTTTCTCCCTAATTCCAATTGGTGAGTTTACCAGTTTCCAGGTCATCCCACTCTATGTAAATGATTTTACATATTTTCCCAAACCTAGTGTCTCTCTTGCTTTCCAGTCTTTTATCACCAATTTTCTCTTGGACATCTCAAAGCTGGAATTTCCATGGGCATCTCAAACTCAACATGTCCAGAACAGAAAGCATCATCTTTACATCCCAAACCCAACACTCCCTGAACTTCTGATTTTCTTTGAACAGCACCACTCTTATCCAATCATCAAGTTCACAACCTGATACCTTCTTCTCATTTGATACAATCCAGGTTATCTTCTGATAAAAGTGTCCTTTCCTCAGGATATGACTTAAACATACACACACATATGACACAGTTATTTCAATAATTTCTCTGTTTTAAAAAAATAACTATAATTTCTCCCCTCAGCCTCAGCTTTCTCACCGTAAACTGGAGAAGAAAACTATTCTTATCCTGATATAGTTATATTAGAAACAAAATGAACCAAACCGAGCAGAGTGAGAAGAGTAGAGTATGTTAGTGCAGTGCACAAATGTTTGCAAATTTATCTCTTTCCAACCTGACCACAACCCTCATGGATCCTGAATAGATCATAGGAGGAAACTGAGTCTAATTCCTTTATTATACACACGATAAAACCAAAATCCCAAATATTCAGTGATAGCCTGGATCATACAGAGAATAAGCAGCAGAGGAACTCCACATATTCTGTTCTTTCCAACCAACTAATGTATTATCATCAGTATTTTGCAAATGAGGAAACTGACGTTAAAAAGGTAATATACTTGTCCCAGGACCCACAGCTGGTATCAGAGGCAGCATTTGAATACAGTTCTTCCTCTAAACCCAATTTGGGTTTCTTCCTCCCCTCACCTCCATACTGCCTCACTCACTAACAAGGTTAGTGGGATCCTTGGATTTGTTTACATTTAGGTACATGCATGTATTTTAAATGATCAAAAGGCACAGCATAGGATCACCAAGGAAACAAATTATATTGAAAAGTAGCTTTATAGAATGTATATATTATATATTATTTATGTATAATATTATAATGTGTCGAATATTGTAATACATGTATAATTCAAAACCATATTGAAATACAGTGATTATATATTGCATATAACATATGCAATATATCATTACGCATAATTTATTATATGCATTATATAATATACAAAATAGATTATGTGCATATATAATACGCATTACATATTCCTGTCTATTTCACTAGATTTTCACTATATTTCATTACAATTGGTTTCCTTTATAACCTACAGATAATATTTTATGCATTTAAAAATATTCAGAACAGAATTTGATTGATTTCACCAGATTATAAAAGGGCACCTGACAAATAAACATTAATAGCCCATCTTCATTTTACAGACATGAGATCTTAGGTTCAGAAATAAAACAATTTGGCCAAGCTCATGGATTGAGAGTTGAAGAGGCTGAACCAACCTGAAGTTGGTTCTGAAGAGGAGGAAACTAATACTTAGATGTGTTAAGTGACTTACTCACAGTCACTCAGACAAGGAAGTAAAAGAGCTAGGATTTGACTCCAAGCTTATAGCTCCATTCTGGATAATGCATCACATACACATACACACAATTTACACACACACACACATATGTACACTAACATATATTTTATATATTATATTCATTAGTATGTAGGTATATTATATATATAATATATACAATGTTATATATTATATTCATTAGTATGTAGGTATATTATATATATAATATATACAATGTATATATATATTGCATATAATAATTTTATACATACACATGCATAAAAGTATACATATGCATACATTAAAATTATATCTGTGGGAATATATAACATATGCATATGTATATAAAATTATATGTATGTGTGTATGTATGTTTGTGTATATAAAATTGTGTGTGTGTGTATCCGGCAGAAAAACACAATGTCAACAAAATGGGAGTCCCTGAAACCAAATCCCCGGCATGCTCTCGGGGCACAGGCTTCCGGGGGGACAAAAGGCCCCGATTTCTCTGAGCTTGTACAAAGGGTTAAGGCAGCCCGGCCCACCGGTACACGTGAGCCTGTAAGCTCCCCGTTTCAGTCTTGCAGAATCTGCCTTTAATTTTCCTTAGCAGTAATGAAAGCTTAGCATCCCACCAAATCCCCCCCGGCTATTTAGCCCAGGCCCCTGCTTGTGGAAGCTTCCCCGTTAAACACCTGTTCTGGTCTTGGGCCATGCTTCTCGTTTCTCACTCAGGGTGGAGAGTCTAGCTCCGGGGGACAGGTAGGCATTTTTGCTGTCACCCAAACCAGTTAATTTGGGGAGTCTGATCTTGCCCAGCAGCCAAGTTGCCCAGGATGGGGACGGAGGCAGCTCCACCCCGCAGTACGAGCCGAGCCCTCGGGTCAGCCGGCCCCCGGCTAACTGACACGTCTCGTAGATTTCAGACAGCCGGGCCCGGAGCATACGTGCCCCTCCGCTTTGTCAGCCGGCTAATTTAAGACTTCCCGCCCACCATGGATGGATGGAGCAGCTCGTGACAGCCATTCACCTAGTGTTTTATTGCAGCTAAATGAATTTGGGAAGGTGAGAAATCGCTCTCAAGGGAGAAAGAAATTTACAGTTTAGGATTAATAGCGTCTTCAGTTCCAGATTTTCCCAAGGGCAGGGCATCTAAATATCGCCTTCCTGCCTTGCTCAATCCCTACCCGTACAGTCAACAAAGGCAACCGGGGCAGACTTCAGGCATCCATTGCCCTCTGAGTTCTTTTCTGCCTCCTTTCCAGGGTATGGGCCTGGAATAAAGCAGCATTTGCTACCCAGTTAGCAGGCAATTTTGTGGCTTCCTGGTGAGGCTAGGGAGAGGGACTGTCTAGGGACTAACTTCATGGGCTTGGGGAATTCCTGGGTGAGGAGATCCCCTCCACCAATGTAGGTTGCCTCCTTTCCTATAATCTTTAATATTAGAAAAAGCTGGCTAGATCTGTAAGAGTCAGGTGACTTGGCCAGCATCACCTAGACAGAAGTGGAACTTCTGAGGTGGTATCTTAGGGAGATCTTCCTGGTATCCACCGATGACCGGTGCTCTAATTTAAAGTGGATTCTTGCACTAAAATATTCATAGCAATTTTGTGGTAGTAAATCAATTACTCATAACCATCATATACCTGGTATCATGTTGTTAGAATCTGGGGATACTAAGACAAAGTAAAGCTGTCCCAAAGAGGTTACATTTTATCAAGACAAAAAGATGGGGAAATAGATGTTTAATATACAGAAGCTGTGACCAAATAGCTAGAAAAGTTTTCTTCTTTTCTTTCTTTTTTTTGCAAGGAAATTGGGATTAAGTGACTTGTACACAGTCACATAACTAAAATGTATTAAGTATCTAAGGTCAGATTTGAATTTAGGTCTTCCTGACTCCAGAGCTGGTACTCTATCACTGTGCCATCTAGCTGCCCTTCTTTCATTTAAAAAAAAAAAAAAAGAAAGAAAAATTTATCCATCCCTTCCACAGTTCTTCCCTCACACTGACTTAAAAAATAGCAAGAATCTCAAATAAGTATGTATCATCTAGCAAAATAAAACCCCACATTGACCATGTCTAAATATGCATAGATCATTCTGAATTTTAAATCCATTACCTTTCTCTAGCAGAACTTTGGAGATGTGATTCACCTTCATACCTCTGGATCCATGATTTCCCATTTCATTAATGAGCTTTCTAAAGTCTTTCAAAGCTGTTTTTCCTATACAATATTGTCATCCATCTCTAAATTGTTCTATTCTGCTTACTTCACTCTGAATGAGGTCATAGATATCTTTCCAGTTGATATCCCTTTTTGTTCATATACCACAATTGTTGAATCATTCCCCAACAGATGGGCACTTCTGTAACTTCCAATTTTTTACATGCTGCTATAAATTTTTTTGTACCTATGAGTTCTTTTCCTTTCTCTTGGATCTATTTAGGTGAATAGCTCTAGTGGTGGTATAACTGAGTCAACTGGTATACATATAGTTTAGTAAATGTGGGGGTTTAGTTCAAAATTGATTTCTGGAATGACTGTGGACTAATTCACAAATCCATCAACAATTCATTGGTGTGCCTGTTTTCCTGTAATTCTTTCAACATTTGTCATTTTCTTCTTTTGTCATTTTTCTCAATCTGATAAGTATAGATAGAACTTCAGAGTTGCTTTATTTTCTCTGATTATCAATGAGCAGTTTCAAAGCCACACCTCTGAATCAGATGAAAATGTCATACAAACTAGGCTCATTCTTAGGAAGGTTTGGGACACAAGAAAAGTTTGGATGGTGAGAAATTACTGAGGTGGGGGGGCGGGATTATAAGGAAGTTGGTTAATCAAATTATATCTTGAAAGAAGTGATTATTCATTCATTGAATAAGCATTAAGGCTCCACTACACACCAAGTACTGTGCTAAGCTGGATGAATACAAAGACAAAAATTAATCAGACCTTGCCTTCAAGAAGCTAACATACCATGGAAAAGACAACTTACAGGTACATAAGTATATCCAGATGTATTCGAAAAACATAGAAGCTAGCCAAATGATAAACAGTCCTTGATTTAAGGATGTTACATTCTATAGAAGTGGAATTGGTAGAAAGTAATAGATAAGACATTCTAATTTGGAAAAGGAACAAAAGAGCAGGCAGAGAGATAGTGTATTGGAGAAACAAAGGAAAGAGCTGATATTTACTGATAACTGCAGAAATAAAAGCATTGGTTTTTATACTTCTATTTTTTTCTCTCCCTACCCATTATCCCATCCCCAAACCCTTCACTTTAGGGAGAAATTCTAAACTGTGATAGTAGTGCCATATAATGGAGTGAGTAAAGAAAATGTGTCTTTAAAAAAAAACATAGACTTTTCTGAAAACACCATGAAATTTCTTCTGTTTATGGGACAGTAAAATATCCTGCTAGATCTCCAAGATATAAGAATCTGAGTGTCCATGTTTCACATGAATCATAGATGCCACATGGGAGGGACCTGAGACACCAGCAAGTCCAACTGCCTCATTTTATCAATGGGGAAATTGAGGTTTAGAAAAGTTGTGACTTGTTTAGAACTACACAGTAAGTAGCTAAAGCAAAATTTGAACCCTGTCTTTCTGATTCTGAGTACATTATTCTTTCCACTAAAAATACTGTCTGAAGAAGGGAAAAGTCCCTTCCTCCCCTGTAAACATCTGCCATTTAGGGTACCATCCTTGTCTGAATTACAAAGTTCTTTGGAAAGCAAAGAAAAAAAGCTAAAGGACCAAGGTGTGATGTGAATTAAGATGGTGATGTTACTAAAGCAAAATCTAAAGTTTGAACTACATTTTTATTGATTAAGTTGGAAAGAATATTACACATAAATGCTCAATAAATTCTCATTGATTGAATGGATTGTGCCAAAGTCCCCAATTTTAAAAACCTAATAAATGCCATTTTCCCAGGACAAATCCTTGGTCCAACAATACCTAATGCTTCCATAACCATGGTATTATAATGGATACAGCTCTAGTCCTGAGGTCAAGAATGCCTAATTTCAATCTTAGTTTTCGATACTTAGTAGTTGCACAAACTTGAACAAATCACTAAACTTTTATCTGCCTCAGTTTACTCAAAAGTGATTGTAAATAATAATAGTATCTGCCTTTCAGAGTTGTTATGAGGATCAAATGAGATAATATTTGTAAAGTGTTTTGCATAGTGCCTGACACGTGGTAGGTGCTTAGTTCTCATTTCTTTCCTTCCTTTCTAAAGGATGAAAGTTGGAAGACTTTTATTAAAGCCAGGAATGACACCAAAACTATACCATAGAAAATAAACCATTAGATAATAGGATTGTAGTTTCAAATAAATTTTACAAACTGAAATTTTACAAAAACAAAAAAACAAAGCATGAAATTTAGTGAGACAAACAATTAGAAAAAGCAGATAGCACAATATCTATGTGTGAGTACCGAAAAAAATTTAAGTATCTTGGGCCCATGATGGACCCAAAACTTAACATGAATAGCTAGCGTAAGAGTTGACAAAGTAAGGACTGAAAAAGGTTCAACAGGTCAGAAATCTGAGTTGAACTTAATAAGATAATATGTAATAGAGAGAAATATATTTATTAAGCACATAATATGTGCCAGGCACTGTGCTAAGGGCTGTGCAAAGGCAAAAAAAAAAAAACAGTCACCAACCTCAGGAAGATCATAGTCTAATGTCCCATAGTTGGATTTTAAAAATCAGTTTTTAAAAACATGATAGGGAGACTTGGTTTATCTGAAAAGGTCTGCTATTTGAGACAGATTCCAATGTCAGTGTGAATTAGGACTCTTGCTATTGCAAAACAATCCAAAGGGGTGTAGGCTGAATCAAAGGAGTCACCCCATCTAAGAAACAAGAAGGTGATGGTCCTATTTGCTGGAGCATTATGTTCTGTTCTAGGCACCATATTTTAGAAATGACATTAAAAATTTGGAAAGATTCCAGACGAGGACAGACAGAATAATAAAGAGTCTTAAGTCCATTTTAGATGAAGACTGAGTAAAGGAACCAAAAATCCTTAGCCTGGAAAAGAGAAGACTTGTGGAGGAGGGAGTGTAAGTGTTCAAATATTTGAAACCAGTCATGTGAAAAAAGGACTCTATTGTTTGACCTCAGATTGACAGGATCAAGGCCAAGGGATTGGAGTTATAAAGACAGATGTATGTATTACATAAGGAAAAACTTCCTAGAAATGAGAGCCTTTTCAAAAGTGGGATGGGCTGCCCCAGGAAAGAGTGGGTTTCCCCCTTATTACAGTTCTTCAGAATAAGGAGGACTGTTTGTTGGACTTGTTTGAAAGGGGTCCCTTTTTCAGGGATAGTTTGAAAGTAGATGGCCACTGAAATCCAAAAGTTTGAGATTACTTGATTTTTGTAACTCAAGTAGAGAAAGGGAATTCCTTTCTTCGACACAAAAAACTCATGAGAAAGGTAATTCAATATCATTTTCCAGATTGTATTGCTTGAGATATTAGGGTTCGATTGTATTATATTTAGTGATATATAGAGAGTGCTGAACTTGAAGAAGACCTACATTCAAATCCTGCCTTAGACACTTGCTATGTCATCACAGACAAGCTACTTAACCTCTCTGAGCCTCAGTTTCCCTGTCTGTGAAATGAGAGGATTGGACTGCTTGGTGTCTAAGCTCCTACAAGCCAAACGTGTATGTGAGCACATGTGCATACACATTATAAGAAGCTCACCAGTATGCAGTTTATATTCAATATCATTTTGATCCTCAAAGTAATCTTGTTGAGGTAGGTCCTATTACTCTCCTGTTTCATAAATAGGGAAAATTGGGCTCAGAGAGATGAATTATTTTGCTCAGGGTCACACAGCTAGCAGAAAGGAGGAGGAGAGATTCAAAACAATACTCCTTGTTTCTCCACCTTGCCACTGCTTCTTACCCATGACTCTAGAGTGAATTCATAGAGGCATTGAATGGAAGGATGATGAAGTAATTTTTTTTTTCTTTTACACTCAGCTCTGGTCTGTCAGGTTGGGATTTTACAGACTAAAAACCTGGCAGAATTTTTCATAGATTTTGAGAAGAAAGTTTCACAAAGAACATTTGCATTTTTTAAAGAGTAAATCCATTGTATAGAGAAGTAAAAATTGAAAGAGAAATATAGGTCAGATTTGGTTTTTTTTTTTTATCTCTGCCCTATATTTCTCAGTACTTGTCCAAATTATGAAGAGATTGGGCTGCCCAGGATGTTGGTAATTAGTCCGGGAAAAGGAAACGGCAGGAAAATAATGTGCTCTGATATTAAAGGAACCACTGACCATGAGAGTTACAGAGAGGGGCAGTGTCCCCTAGTGGATAGAGCCCCAGAATCATGGAATCCAGAAAGTCTGGTTTTTATTCCCATCTGAGTCACTGCATCTGCAGTCAAGTGGGGAGGGGGTTCCCCCCATTCCCGTCCTTCCCCCTTATGCAATGCAGACAATACCCTCTGACATGTTATTGTAAAGTCTCCAAGGCTCTCATCTAAGGAGTTTGGTTTAAAAAAATGCAAGGAATTATTAAACAGGCTTTATCCATCACACAATAAAAATGAATGGATATTGAATTCTAATAGGCCTACTCATGGATTTAGTGGGCGGCTAGGGAAAAAAACCAAACCGAGGTGGTTTTGTGTAATATGACTGGCTAGTTAAGGCATTCTTATCGTAGCCCTTTCTTTTATGTAGCATGCAAAAGTTAAGATGAATGTCCTACCTTTGTAGATAGTGTGAAAGTATAGCATCCAGAGATAAGTCTCTTTCTCAGAGGAATTAATAAACTACCAAGCAAAGCTTTTTTTTTTCTTTTTTTAACAAAAACTTCAGCATGTGGGAAGAGTCCAAAGTTGGTAAGCCAGCATATTTGCCCTGGAAAAACAGAAACTTTTAAGGAACTCGTTAAACTTGTTCTCCTTAGAAAGTTGGGAAGAAATCTAACTTATTCATTATAAAAAGCCTACAGATTTGAAATAGCAGTTGGGAACTGGTGGGCTCTCAAAGAAAGCCCATGCGCACCCACTCTTTTCTTAATGTCCCACTCAAGATTCCCAGTTCCTATTCTATAGATTATTCCTGGATTCCTGGAAAACACTTGGGATATTCAAAGAAATGAGAATTTAAGTGACTTGCCCAGGATCACCCAGCTAATAACTATGTAACGCTATGTAATGTTGATTTTTATGAGTCTAAGTCTAATGTTATAGATACCATCTCTATTTCCATCTTTATGTCTTTAACTAAATTTTTCCATCACCATCACTTTATCTCTATCATTATTTCTATTTTTCTATTTCTATCATATTTTTATTTTTACTTATTTCTCTCAATCTGTGTGTGAACATGTGTGTACATGTATGATATGTGTTGTGTGTCTGTTTCTCTATTTCTTGGGAGAAACAGATCCTGGGACTTTAATTTCATCAGTTTCTGAAACATCCAAATTAGAAACCAATCTATTAATGTAGAGCATACCCTGATTCATAATTTATAGACTTACAGCCAACTGGTGTCCAGGATGTATCTCTCTATTGCTCTTTGATTTACCCACAATGTTGAAATCAAGTTCTCCATGATTAATAACCACATAACATACCTAAAAGAATATTGGTGTTTAAAAGATGATTTTTTAATATTAGGAAAGAGATTGTAAAAAGTAAGATTGACAGAGAGATGGAGAAACAGTAAGAAATTGAAAGACAAATAAATTGCTTTTTTTTTTTTTACCATTTACTTAAAAATGATTTTCACAAGATAGTTTTCATAATCAGAATATTTTGTTCTTTTGATAGAATCTATATTACTCTATATTATTCACTATCAGTACAAATCATAATCTACCTGTGCTTTCTTATTCTGTGTGACTCTTGCCCACATATTCCCATAAATCTTCTACTGGGGATACCCCTCAAAATTTAAAAGACTTACCTCCAGTACTCTGGATGGTATTGTGGATGCCTATGTAGCTTATGAGCTTTTTATTGGTTATTCCTTGCTACTGGCTACATGACTGGTCCAGCTTCTACTTCTGTCACTCATCTTGTTAATGATATCTTGCATGAGAGCAAGTAGTACATAATTAGTAGGGCCCACTCATATTCCCATGCTCCCCTCCTTTGGTCCTTTGGGACCTTTTGGTCCCTTTTGGGTGACTCTCAACTTTAATTTTCTAGACTCTGTAGTATTTCAAGACTCACAGTAACACAACATCATTATTAAGCTGTCCTCCATGAATATATCTTAATCTTACAGTATTGAAAACTGATGAACCCAGTCATGTAATCTTAATTTAAATCTTACCCACTCCACTTGGTACTTAAAGACATTGGACTAGTCCCTTGACTTCTCTGGGTCTTATTTTCTTCTTCTGTAAAATAAGTTGAAATAGAATTAGATGATCTCTTGGGCCTTTTCTAACTAAATCTATCATTCTATCCCTTGAAAACTGAAATGATGGAAATAAATCGCATATTATTCATATCAAAGGTGATCCTCAAATATGGAAATGTCTTATGAATCATTATGAATAGTTGCAGTACAGCATCCAAAAAGAAGAGGGAATCCATATAGTAGAAGAGATCGTTCAAATCCCTTTGTGTTGGTTAGGTTAATTAATCAATAAACATTTAATATCTACTATGAGACAGGAGTGAAGAAAGATATTGTGACAGAATAGCACTAAAATGATAAAAGAGGAAAAATAAAGGAGAAGAAGGAACTCATGCAAATGATCTTAATGTCTTCTGTAGTATATGAAGCAAGATTCTTCGCTGAGAGAGAAGAGCTAGAGAGATAAGAGATTTAAGGAGGGATGCAAAGTTGGAAGAAACTTTGTGGAGAATGGAGAACATCAAAATCTGGAATATTGAAATAGATACAATCTTAAATATTAATTAAACTCTATAGAGTCTAATCAATGGGCACTCCCATGGGATACATCAGTGACTAACATTGAGCCATAAATGAAAGTTTGACTAAATTATAATAAAAAGGGTTGGTAAATCTCATGCCAGCCACCATGGTCATACGATTAACCCAAATTAACAGAAGAACGGTGTAAAGTGTGTTTAAGCAAAACATTTACCCAATAAGGTTAAAACTCAACTATGCTGTAATACTCCCTACTTGACATTGGTTTCTAGGGTTTTTGCCAATAGAAAGAGTAAAAATGATTTTGCGCATATGTGTCCTTTTACTCTTTTCTTTTTTGAGATCAAGTTTTAAGACAATTTTATCTGAGTTTCTAGTGGCAGGAAAAGCATTTATAGTACAAAGCTATGCGGTAGTGATCAAGGGGCAACAAGCTAATATTTCTTGAGCAAGAGAGGGGGAAGGGAGGAGTTCACCTGAGGAAGACCACTGAAAGAGAAGAAGCACAATTTCCATTTAGTAACCTCTCCATTTAAACTAATAATTCTTGCTAACTAAATGCTAAATTCAACTATTTCTACACTAGTGAAAGACAGAAATTGCTGTCCCTACTTACAAATTTCAGGGAAGCTCATCCATGAGCTTCATTATTGCTACAGGATTAGATAAGCTGTTACTTCCAATTGTATATCTCTTTGATATTATATTTCAAGTCGTCCAGAATCTTCTCAAAGGACCTTTCTATTAAATTAAACTAATTTTGCTTAAATCCCAAAGACAGACCTAAGAAGAATCTAGAGAAGGTCCAACTAGGCAAATTGTGACCTAATATAAACAAAAATATCCTATTACCCAAGTTTCCAGGAGGAAATAGCGTTGACTTGATTTTTCTCTCAAACAAAGATTGGATGACCACTGTTGGGGACAGTTTAGATAGAGGTTCGTGACACTTGTTGTCTCATGAATGTCTGATAAAACTCATAGACTTCTTCTCAGAATCATGTTTTTAAGCAATTGAAAGAAATCCTAAATTTCAAGTTAGTGATAATGAGTGATAATAAAAATGTAATGTTTTCCTATTCGAGTTCATGGACTACCACTGCTCTTAAATATATCCATAAAAGGAGTTCATGGACCTCAGATTAAGAGCCACTGTATAGAGAAGTGTTCTTAATCAGGTACAAGTTAGACTAAATGGTTTCTGGGCTTCCTTCTAACTCTAAAATTTTATTATTTTGTAATTCTAGAAGGAAAAAAAAAACAATTCTGATTCTTGAAAATCTAAGACTTTCATACAGTAGGGAATTCAATTTAATTCAGCAAACATCCAAGCAACCTACTGTGTGTGAGCACTGGTGCTAGGTGCACAGATATTAAAAGACAATTACCATCCTTGAAGAAGTTATATTCTGAAGGAAGGAAACTAATATCTGCTTGAATATATCAATACCAAATCCATACACAATAAATAACAAAGTTTTTTTTTTTTTTTTCCTGTGTCTCCTAACCATTGACTATTGGTGAATTTGGGAGAGGCTTCATGAAGGAATGTCATTTGAGCTGAACCTTGAAGAGATCCAGGGCTTCCTGGAAGCAGAAGCAAGGAAGAAAAGTTCCTGAGAGACAGATAGAATTCTGGGTAATTAGGACAGTTTGGCGGGAACATAATGAAATATAATCAGGTTAGAAAGACGGGAAGAGAAACAGAGAAGTTTCTATTTTATCCCAGAAGTCAAAGGGAGCCATAGAAACATCTTGTGTAGGGGAGTATTCAGACCTACCCTTTATGAGTAACCATTTGACAGACTATGCCATTTTTTTCTTCCTTCCTTCCTTTCTTTCCTTCCTTCCTTCCTCCTTCCTTCCTTCCTTCCTTCTTTCCTTCCTTCTTTCTTCCTTCCTTCCTTCTTTCCTTCCTTCCTTCCTTCCTTCCTTCCTTCCTTCCTTCCTTCCTTCCTTCCTTCCTTCCTTCCTTCCTTCCTTTCTTTCTTTTTCTTTCTTTTTTTCTTTTCTTTCTTTGCTGAGGCAATTGGGGTTAAATGACTAGGGTCACACAGCCAGGAAACATTAAGTGTCTGAAATCAGATTTGAATTCAGGTCTTCCTGACTTCAGGGCTGGTTCTTTATCCATTGTACTACCTAGCTGCCCCCTCTATGCCATTTTTCAAGATTTTATTTCTGGAAATATCGGGTCCTAAAATTCCTATATTTGGCCACTCTGAAAATCTGTAAACATAAGACAACACCCTGTCAAGTGCTCATTTCAATTTTATGTTCTGCTTTAAGCATTCTCAATACCTTTGTTCACTTGAGGGCATTCTCTGTTGTCAGAGAAATGGATAATTTCCCAGGCAATACTCACGTCCACATGAACAGAGCTGTTTCAGACCATTCATTTCTCTGCCTATGGTGGTATTCAGCAATCTTTATATTAAAAAAACAAAAATGACATTTAATTGCTCTTACCCTGCACTCTCTCCCCCTTGTTTAACATTTAATGAGGTCTCAGCTTTTAGTAGAAGAGGTCTCAGCTTATTTATTCCTGCCCAAAGACATCTTCAGCAAGAAACTGGTGTCCCCACAGCCAAGTTCTCTTTGGCAAATTCATAAGACATAGGTCAACATGACAGAACTTTTGAGCTTCCTGAAGAATAGGGTGGTGACCACCTCTCTTCTTGAGAAACTCAAGCAGCAGAGCTAGCTGCCAAGAGACCTCACCCACACACAATAGTTTGGGGTATTAAAAAATCACTCTGTCTGCGTCAAGAGAATCCAACCCGCCATGTTGACAAGATGCTGGGACTGGGACAGAATTCACTTCACTGAATGAGCATAAGAAAGAGGCCCCCACAACTTGGGAAAGAAGATTTAGCCACAGAAAATCTTCAGAATCAGACCCTTTTAACTTCCAAGAGGGTCAAAGGTACACATATCATTCAATTATTGAGCCAACTTTGGAAATCCGTCATAATTCACAGATTCTATATCATATACAAAATCCAGGTCTGTTAGCTCAGGATTTTGTTTATTTTGGACAGAACCAAGACTTCTTATTCCTAAGAAAGAAACAACTTCCCACCAACCCCTACAACATTACATTTTACGAAATGGGTTTTACTTCACAGTTAAATGTAAATTAAATAATAAACATGTGGGTTACATTTCCCTGAAAATACATAAGTGTTTAACAATTAAGGGAAAAATGCCCCTGCAAAATGCATTTTGGATTTGGAGACTGTGCCAAGCCCCAAGTATTTGAAACCTAGCTTGAGACATGGTTGGGTTCCTTTGATGAAGCAAACTCCCAGCCTCAGGACTCGATAAATCTATGTAGTGGGGCCATGTAATTGGGCAAATCCCACTATACATGAAGTTTATGGAATTTCTAGCAACTGAACTTCATTAAAGTACTAATGGGAATGAGTCAATAAAGTGCCACACTTGGAGTCAGACAAGATCAGGATTCAAATACTACCTCTGATCCTTACTAGTGATTATCACAATCTAATTCAAGCCAACCAGCATTTATTAAGTATCTATAATGTCTAAGCAACTGAACTAAAGGCTGGGACTGCAGAGACAAAAATGAAATAATCCCTGCTTTCAAGGAGCTGACATTCTAGTTTGAGGAAACAATGTTTAGAAACATAAATACAAAAAGTAATTTCAGTACTAACAATTAAAATTTAGGGAAATCAGATTCCACAGATATGTAAATGGGTAATGAAGGCAAAGTAGCTTTGGCTAGGAACTAGGAAAATCAGGACAGACCTATTATAGGACTCAGCACTGGAGCTGAGAGGCTCAATAAGCCTCAATTTTCTATTTTAAAAAATTGGATGACAAAACCTCTTGTATCTGTCTTCAAAGGTATTTTGAGCCTAAACTGAGAAAATGTATGGAAAGCAAGCTTTAAAAGACCTGTTGTCTTTAAGGCAATTGAACGCTGGCATAGTTAACATAGAAAGACAGTGTGGGATAGTGGAGAGGGACTGCTGTTGTCATCACAAAGCCTGAGTTCAAGAGAGAGAGAGAGAAAGGATAAGGTTTTAGGAATGGAAAACAACCTTTAGCCGGAGACAGAGTTGGGAAATGGAGAGCTTGTGAAGAGTCAAACAGAGAATTTTATATTTTGCCCTAGAGATAATAGGGAGCCACCAGAGTTTATTGAGTGGGGGGAGTGACAAGGTATTGCATTTTAGGAAAATCACTTTGGCATCTGAATGGAGGGTGGATTGAAATGAGTTAAAAGTTAAGAGAATCAAACCAGAAGTCCAGACAAAAAGTGATGAAAGCCTTAAGCTGGAGTAGTAATTGTTTGAATCAGGAGAAAGGGAGTTATGTGAAATACATTGTGAATATAGAAAGAATAATACATGGCAACAAATTGGATTTGGGTGAGTGAGAATGAAAAGTTAAGGATGAGATCAAAATCAAAAATCTAATTAATTGGAAGAAGATGGTGGCTTTGATAAAAATAGAGAAATTCAGAGGAGGGAAGAATTGGAAAGGAAAGATGAGCTCTGCCCACAGTGTGTGTATATACACATATACACATGTGCATATATTTGTATGTTTGTAAAAGTTATATATTAAATTGGAAAAAAATAAATAAGACAAGGCAACAGTATGAGAGATGGCAAAGCATAAGATCAAAATGAGTAGGCTATCTATCAGTGCTATGTATTCAAAGGTGGAAAAAAAAGATCAGGGTGGGCTAAGCAATTTTGAAATATTTGTGGAGGAAGGAGGTAAGAATATAACTCCTCTTTCAAGGGCAGACCATCGTTGAGTGCGTGGGGGGAAAGCAAGACAGCTTCTAAGCAAAGGGCAAATGCAAATGCATAAAGAGAATTTCCTTTTCTCCAACATCTAAGTAAAGTATCTCAGACTGGAATCACCAAGGAAACCAAGTGACTACTCTAGCCAAGCTCCCATGGGGGATCCCGAGTTATCCCCATTCCCAGTGTTACTGAGATAGACCATGCCTTAATTCATGGGCAACAGGAGGCACATAAAGGGTCTGTGTTTCATTACCCTTTTTCCTATGTGTGGCCCAAACCTATTGTTCTAAGACACTGCTACTTTTTTGGAAACCCTTACAAAATGTAAATAGCAGGATTTCCTGGCACCAAATGAACATAAATTCAACAGACATAAAAACTACAGAAATGCATCTATGTCGGGGACCAACAGGCTAGTCTAGTTTCACTCATTCTTCAATGCTTTAGTTTTTTTGTTAGGGTGGCGGGGGAGAAAAGATGCTGCAGTAAAACTATGATTTCATTTGATCAAAGTATCAAAGTTTGGGGTGGTTGGGTTTTTTCCCCAACCCACAAAAGAGCACATTCTGTGACTCTGGAATGTAATTATAGATTTAGCATCTTCTATATGGCCTAACAGAACTTGACTATCCCTAAGGAAGTCATTTGCAGCATATACTTAATGTCAGCTTGATAGAGAGGAAAAAAATACTTTCCATGGTTCTCATTGATTGACATCTTTTAAATGACATCAGTTTCCAGCTTCAAAACCTACTGTTATTAGGTCTCTGTTGCTATTTATGTTAGAAATACGTGCACGTGTGTCAAAACAATATATCAACCCAGCTGATTGGCTGCTTCTCGATTCTGTTGCCAAGGGTAACAGAACAATTGCCGTTAATCTTTCTTAAATTGCTTCTTGGTCTTAGTCTTTTTTTTCAAGTGTTTGGGGTTTACAAAGGTTTTTTTTTCCCTTTCACCCCCTACTCCCACCAAACCCAAGCAGAAGTAAAATATCTTTTCTTTCTTCAGCAGCTAAATAGACAGCTTCTTGTTGGAGCAGTTTCCTACATGTTGGATACAAGTACGAGAAAAACCAATGTCTCTTGAGTTAATTTCTTTGAGTCTGCTGGAGAGTTGTTATGGAAGTCTCAATCCTGAATTCATTATCTGGAAAGCAAAGAATGTTTTTTTCTTAAGTCATTGTTAGTCATTCCACTGGACAAATTGTGACTAGACACTTAATATTATGATACTATACACACACACACACACACACACACACACACACACACACACACACACACACACACATTTCCAATTGGTTCATACAATGATGATCTTAGAATCTCAGAGATAGAAGGAACCTCATTGGCTTTCAAAGAATATGACTATGAAAACAGATGATTTTAGATTGAAGGCTAAGAGGGACTTTTATAAGGAACTGATGAAGAAACTAGGGCCAAAGGAAAAGTAATGATAATAACAATAATAATGATGATAATGGTGGTGATGATGATGATGATGAGAGTGTTTTATTTCATGTTGCTTTCTATGTGCCAGACACTATGCTAAGCACTTTATAAATATTATCTCATTTGTTCCTTCACAACAATGCTAGAAGGTAGGTGCTATTATTATCCCCATTTTACATCTGAGAAAACTGAGGGGAATCCATCACCTTACAAAATAGTTCATTCCATTATTGGGCATGTCTAATTGCTGAAAAGCTTTTTTTTCTGATATCAAGACTAAATTTGTGTCTCTAACATTAAGGTATCATTGCTGGATCCAAGAAGACTGAGTCACTATGCCTACTTCCTATTCTGGACCCAGGCATATGGCTTGAAGCAGGTTCAGTCTTAGAGGAGTCTGTCTTCAAAAGAGAAAAGGATGGGGCTAGGTATCCTGCTATCATACTCTTTGGCTCAATAAACTCCCTCCCTGGTGTCCCAGGGAAATTTTCATTTATGGCTTAGATTACTACTCTAGGGTTTCCTTAAAGGAAAGGAATCAAAAGATATAAAAAATTATATAAATCAGGTAGGAAATAGGTACTGATCTCCTACACCCAAGAAGAATGTTAAAATCAAAATACTCACAAACATACTTCAACAAAAAACAACCTTCAAACAGGATCCAGCAATTTAATTTTAACTACAGTTATAAACTCCTGGGAGGCTGAGACTTGAACCTCACTAGAACAAGAAGTCATTTGCAGGACTAGCAATTAGGCATTTTACATTTCACCTTAGTTCTTCATTTTCAAACAACTCCTGGTACATAGCTTCTAGGAAAAAAATGGCCAGATTTAGCCAATTCTCTTGTTGGTGGCCAACTTCTCCAAGAACACTGTGGTAGGTCCCAAAAATATTCCTCCTCTAGCTACTTTTCATCACCTATCTGAGGAGATTCAGATCTTTTGAATTCATAATGTCACCTCTGAACCTAGAAATATGGATGTTGGTAAAGGTACTACTGGGTCACCTAGGATCAAGAAAAAACAAACATAAAAAGGCCCAAACCATGGCTCAATCTTAGGAAAGAGAATTTTAGATACCAAGTACTTGTGAATACACAGAGGGTGGGAAGTGGGGATGGGGGGATAAAATAAGCCATCCCTTCCCCCAGTGCACCCCTTAGGAAGCAGCTGGAAATGGTATGAAAAAACACTTGCTGCCAAAAAAGGAGTGAGCAGTGAATGGGGCCACTCTTTTTTAAATGTTCACTGAGACTTTGCTTTCAGCGATGAAGCCAATAAAGAGATTTTTCATCATCTCCAACTGCAATCCCCTGCCCCTAAGGCACACATGGCAAAAAGCCAGCTCTGAAACTCCCACAAAGTCAACCGAGACCAGGAAAGGGAACTCTGGGCATGTCCATAGGATCATCTCTGACACATCTTTTTGCAATAATTAATCAATAAATATTTATTAATATAATGTTAAATATATTTTATATGTGATTGATAATTAATAATATTAATATTAAATTTCCTCTTTATATTAGCACAATTAATATAAAATATTTAACTAATATACTAATAAGCACTAGGGATACACAAAGAAGCAAAAGGTCTTCCCTGCCTTTAAGGAGTTTAGCAGTGTTTGGTACATAGTAGCCACTTAATAAATGCTTCTTCCCATCCCTTGCTTTCCCCCCCCCCGCCATTGTTCCTACATTGGAAGCAAGTAAAATGAATCTAATCCTTCTTTCCAGCTTTAAATACTTGAATACCATTTTTATGACAATTCCCCAGTCCTAGCCAAGAGGAAATGAGGAGGAAAATGTAGACTTCAGCAAGGAAGACACTGATTTTTTGGTTTCAAATCAATTTATATTTTAAAAGTATTTCCAAAGAATTGTTTTCTTATGATTCTTCATCAGGTTTGTCTAAATAGGAAAAGCTTGTTTGTTTGCTTGGCCTGGATCTGGGATTTTACTGATATAAGGAAACTCCCAAAGGGAACTCCTGCGAAAAATTAACCTGCCTGTATTCACAGATAGGGAGTAGTCAAGCCATAACATGGACTCTAGTGGGCTTGCTTAACTTCCAAGCAAAAATGTTTGGAATAGTCTACAAACCCAAGACATGAGTGGTACCATGGATTCAAGGAAATAAAATCCCTTCATTATCCAATATATAATAATCAGAGCTCCAATTACTATAGTATTTATAAGATTGTAAAAGATGTTTCAATTGTATAAGATTGCAAAAATAGACACTATGGTAGGGCCTAGGGAAACAAAGACAAAAATGAAATAGTCCTTCTCTTCAAGGGGCTTACATTTTATTGGGGGAAATAAATATATGGTTAGATAAATGTAAAATGTAAAAAAGGTAAAGACAAAATTTCCTCACCTAAAAAATGAGAGTTGGCCTAAGGAAGGGGGTCCCTGAAAGACCTGAGGTCCTTTTCAGATCTAAATATATAGCCATAAAAAATAAACCCCTCCTTTAGACTAAAAAAAAATCACATCATGGACATATATATATTTCTTGTTTTAATGTATAGAGATAGAATTGCAATGAATAAAATACAAATTGGTTTTAAAATAGTACTGAATTCATAGTTGAGTTTGTCTTCATTCATTTTCTCAATGAGCAAATACTAGTGAGACAATTCTTTTCTGATGATTTGGGAATCCAAAGAACTGGGTTTCCATCTCAGCTATTTGTTAACCTTATGACCTTTGGCTAAATTTCTTTCTCTCTCAATTGAGGACTCCATGACTTCAAAGATTCTGGCCAGCTCTAGATCCATGCCCCCAATTCCCAGAAGGGGAAGGGAGCATTAGCAATTTTATTTGGGAAGGATTGGGATTGGGAAGGACTTCACATAGGAAATGGCACTTGAGCAGAGCCTCAAAGAAAGCCAGGAATTCTCAGAAGCAGAAGTAAGGAGGTTCCAATCAATGGAATAATTAATATTTTAAATATTACCTTAGAAAAATATAATATATAAACCTCTTTTCATTTGTTTACTGTGATTCAAGATGTAATGTATATACCATATGGCCAATGTCCACTAATTTTATGTTTTTTCTTTATCTTTTAATGAGCCACATCCCAGATATGCTAGAGTGGTGGTTTCTTCTGTCATAACACTGCCATCCTTACTTACAACGAAAGACCCTGGGGCCACAAAGTCAGAAAGACAAGTTGGATTGAGGTGTTAAAGAGTAAGGGAACTCTCAGAGAAAATAAGTACTTTTGACATTTCACCAGGACCCCTGTTTTCCCAGAATCTTGGAATCAGAAAGCATATCCAAGGCCATCAGAGGCCATTCCATTCAATCATAATTATATGACTAAAAATCTCTCCTGTCATATTAATCCCAATTCTTCAATCAGTCTCAGACTGGAAATGATAGCAAGAGAGAACCCATTGCATCCTGAGTCAGTCAATTCCATTTTTCAATAGTTCTAATAACTTGCCCTAAATTTGTTCTTTCTACCCATTGCTTCTAGTTTTGTTCTTTAAGGCCAAGCAGAAACAGTTCATTCCTCTTTTACATGACACACCTTCAAAAAGGTGAAGAAGGCAGTTGGCATCCCAAACCCCATCCTCAGTCTTTTTCTTCTCTTGATGAAACATCCTCAGTTCCTTCACTATATTCTGACATGTCATCATCTTCAGTCTTCTCACTTGAGTCATCCTTCCCCTACTTGCTCTTTAACTTGTCTATGTTCTTCCTAAAATCAGGACTCATTCTTGAACCCAGTACCTGAGATGAGCTCTGCTTTAGGCAGCGCACAGTGGCCTGAGCACCTATTCCATTCTTGCCCTATGCCATCTCTTTCTACAATGAGAAAATGTGTAAAGCATGTTACAAACATAAAATCACTTTTCAGATGCAAATATTATTGAAAGTAGATACTTATCAGCTTTTTCAGCTGCTTCATCAGTTTTCCTTCTTATAGATATAATGTGTACCCAATTCTTTTATTCTTATGGTTAAGTCTTTCTTTTATTTTTTTATGATCTGTGACCTTGAGAATCAGAAGAGACCTCAGCAACACTGAATGCAGCCCATACTTGAATAGAAATTTCTTCTGGAGTATCCCCAACAAACAATCTTCTAGCCTCTGCTTGGAAACCTCCATTTGGGGAAACTCACTACCTCCAGAGGCTGCTCCTTCCCTTGGGAATAATTCTCATTGCTAGGAAATTCTTCTTTTGTCTTAATTTTTTGTGTTTTTCCCAACAGCCAGCCAGCCCTATGCCAGAGTCAACTCTGACCCCAATTGTGACATTTTCAGTGAGAGCATTTACACCTTAGAAATTAAATAACTCCACAAATCATAACTTGATATATTCTTTTGTGGGCTGCTTATATTTGTGAAAGTAATGAATAAAATATTACTAATTGGAGATTAAACTCAAAAATTTCTCATGAATTTTTTTTTTTTACTTTTGGACAACTGATTGTAAAATACTCAGTGGTATCCCCTGCAACCATGTTAAATTAGGTTCTTTGGGACATTTTAGACTTTGCTCTTGGTTTTGGCTTCTGGAGTCAAACAGAATAAATCTATTTTCTCTTTAGTAAAATACAAGCTCCTAGAGAGCAAGGACCTTTCTTATTTGCTTTTGTACTCCAGCATCCAGCACAATGCCTGGGACCTGATAGATATTTTGGTGAATAATTGAATTTAAACTCATTGAATTGAAATCTTTGGAAGAAAATTGAATTCAGTTGGATGGCAATGGACTGGACTGGACTGGATTGGATTGTAATGGACTGGAATAGATTTCATGAGGTAAACCTATGCTTAGAACTAGGACTACCTCCACTTTCAAAGATGCCCACTATTGAGAGGTAGCATGATACAGTGAAAAGTGTTAGGTGTGCTTATGGCTAGGACTACCACCACTTTCATAGATACCCACTTTTAAGAGACAGCGTGGTATAGTGAAAAGAGTGTTGGAAAGGGAGGGTTGAACTAGATGAACTCTGAAATTCCTTCTTGCTTTATTTCACAATGCTCTGATCTGATTTCCAAAAGACCAGGAAAGCCTTCTGAGCAACAATGGAACACGTGGCCAATACAAAGACAAGAATGAAAGAATAAAGTGCCCCTCTCACTTGATGATGGACATGAGAAGATGATTTTTAAAAAATATTTTAAAGGGAGGAATTAGCAAGGGTGTTAATTATAGGAAGTTGTGTTCAGAAGCTGAGATCCTTTAGAATTGAAATAGTTTTGGAGAAGAAAAGTACTGAGAGGGGAAAAAAAGCATTTTAAAAAATTTCAGGAAAATGCAAGGAACTCAAGCCAATATGTAGCTTGCATCTGTTGGCAGTGCCCTCGGTGGGGTAGGAAAGAAGATACAAGACTGAAATTGCTATTCAAAGAAACTTGAAAAACAAAATAATCCATTCAATATCACAGATGGCTGTATAATAGTGGGAGCCGTGACGAAAATATCTGACCCGCCCACCTTCCCACTGGTAGTAAGACCAAAAACATTCATTTAAACTGGGCAATCTGAAATGTAGCCTATAGAGACATGCATGCACAAGCAAAAACATCCTTATGCACATACTCACGCTTGTGTGTGCACACACACATCCACAATGTTACTTAAAAGATTCCTACTGAAATGAATAGGATCATTCACAAGTCCATGCATGAGAAGGAAATGTACTTCCCGGACCCTTCTCCCCTTGGAGGGCAACTATTACGTTACTAGTGGTCTGGTAATATAATATATCTCTGGGACATTTTACCTCCAATTTGGTCAGTCAGTTCTCTATTTCTGAATAGTTAACACAGGTTGGGCTGTCTACAGGCTTCCCAGCTGACCCTCTCTGCCTAGAACTTTGCCTATTTCTGGATCTCTGCCAACTGAATTGCCATGCCATTGATGCATTGTGCTGATTGGTTGATGGAAAGTTATAGCCAGAGCTGTTCTGAAGATAAGGCTCTGTTAAAGATTTTAATGTAAGGTATTAGAACAAAATGTAAGGCAAAATACAAAATTTCATTCACTGATTCACTAACTTCAATAGATACTGGGAAAGTAATGTACTGTATAAGTCAGTTTTCTCACCTATAAAACTACAAGTAGCCTATTTCCCACAGAATTTGTAAACACTGCCCAGATGAAACAAGTCACATCTTTGTGGTAGAATCCCCAGCTTTTAAAAATATGTGTGTGTATGTGTGTATGTGTGTATGTATAAAACTCAACATATAACCTTTCCTCCTTTTAAAAATAAAACTTTATTGATATCTTTTATATCTCCTAAATTTCCTCCAGCAGCCATCCCTTAAAACATATAAATTTTTTTTATTATTAAAGCTTTTTATTTTTCAAAATATATATTTCAAAATATATTTTCAAAATATATATTCTTTAACATTAGCCCTTGCAAAACCTTGTGTTCCAATTTTCCCTCCCTTCCCCAACCCCCTCCCTTAGATGGCAAGTAGTCTAATATTTGTTAAACATGGTAGAAGTATAAAAACAAAAATTTTTAAGGAAAAAAATGAACAAAACTGACATTTTATGCAATGTTTTAATCCAAAGGATCTTGTTGAAGCAATGAAAGAACCACATTCTTTTATTTTCTCTTTAGTACCAAGCTTGTTTTTTGTTTGTTTGTTTGTTTGTTTCAGTTTGGCAACATTCACTCTAAGTACCAGGAATACAAAGACAAAAAAATGAAACATTTCCTGGCTGCGGTTTGCTTCCAATCTACATTAAGACACAAAACTTGCACAGTTAAGTAAATACATGGAATATACAAAGTAACTAAAACTTTAAGAGTGACAGAGAGAGTGCTAAGAGGGAGTGGGAAAGGAAGGTGGCCCCTGAGCTGGATTTCACTGAAACATGAGGATGCTGCTAGGCTAAGGGGAGGGGGGAGAGTATTCCAAGAACTGGAGGGGGGGCAGTCTTTGTACAAGTACCATATAGGACCTACTATGTGCCAGGTACCATGCTAAGCTCTAGGGACATGAAAACAGAGCAATAATTTATTATGATTATTTTACTAATTACCTCTGGGACAGTAAAAAGAAAGAAAGAAATTGCAGCCAGAAAGACCTCTCTCAGGAGGTGACCTTTGCCCACAGAGAATTTGTGACAGCTTGTTCCTGGGCAAAGCAACTGGTGTCCCCTGGGAGACTTCGAGCATCCATCTGAATCTGGGAGAAAGAAGCCCAGCTCAGAAGATGCTTTTTTTTTTCCTTTTTTTTTTCCCCCTGCAGTACAGAGGGGGACTTTGATGCTAGCTCAGATAACAGCTGCTCACCAGAGAGGCCTTTCCCGGAGATCTCCCTGGCAGGCTAGGGAGCCCCCCGGGAGGTGTCTGGTTGACCTCAAAGCCCAGTCACAGCAACCGATACCTGCGGGAGGGTCTTTGAGTGGGCAAGAGAGCCTGGCATCAGGTTTTATCATCCTGTCAGTCTCACTCTCCTGGCTGGAGACAAGCATACAGGAAGGGGACTCCGGTCTCACCTTGATTTTTTTCCCCCTGTCATTGTCAAAGAAAAAGGAGGCAGAGAGCCAAAAATACCACGGGAGATTTTTGTCTTGGCCATTGTGTTTTCTCGCTGCCCTGGAATTGTAACAAAGTGTCTCGTTTGAAATCCAGGATCCCCGGCTTTCAAAGGCAGATCCAGAGACAAACCTAATATGCTTGATAAAGCCCTTTGAAAAAAAAAGTGGGAAGCTTCATATGGGTAATAGCTCGGCTGGGATGGGGCACAGGAACAAAGTCTCTGAAGAAAGAATTATTTTTCCCTCTAAAAATGTCATTATGTCAATGTACCATACTTGACTCAGCAGAGAGTAAGCATTTAATTGATGCTGATTGATTAATTGATGGATTGAAAAGTTAGCGTGAAAGAAATGTCAGGTTCTGAGACATGGAATAGAGAGAGGCCTGAGCAGCCAATTAGATCAGGCCCTGAAAGTTACAGTTTGGGACACTGAAGCCCATGGTGGTTAAGTCACAGCATCATTGCCACCCACTGCCAAAGGTGGGTTCAAACTCAACATCAGTAACTCCAATTTCAGAGTCCCAACCACCTCCCAAATGATAACAGCTGACATGTCTATGGGACTGTAAGATTGATTAAAGTCTTTATATGTTTAAAGAGATAGTAAAATGCACTGGAAATCCCCCTCCAGGATTAGAGTTTCAGGAGCTGAGTTCAAATTGTGTCTCTGTTACTACTTATGTGATCTTCAGCAAGTCATTGTCTCCATATAAACTTCAGTTTCCTCATTTATAAAAGGCAGGTGTTAGATTAAATGGCTTATCAGCTTCCTTTGAGTGCTCCAGCTATAATCCTGTGACTTGATTGAAGTCTCACAAGATCCCTAATAGGTAAATGCTATTATGCCCCCCCCCATTTTAGAGATGGGAGAGCTGAGGTTCAAAGAACTAAACTGAGTTACTCAGAACCAAAGAGATAGTAAATGTCTTAGAACCGAGTTAGTCCAAGTCCATTGTACTTCATTCCCAAGATCAAAAGAGCAAGGTTAAATGTTTATTTTCTTCAGGATACAAAACTTAGCATTATGAGCACTCCTTAAGGAAGGAACATAATGTATATTCTCAATTATTTGAAGGGTTGTCGCCAAAAAAGCTATTAGATTGTTCAATATTAAATAATAAATAAATTAACTATTCACTGGAAGGTCAAATACTAAAACTGAAGCTTAAATACTTTGATCACATAATGAGAAGTTAGGACTCATTGGAAAAGACCCATATGTTGGGGAAGGTAAAAGGAGAAGAGAATGGCAGAGGATGAGATGGATGATATTGTCATGGAAGCAACAACCAAGAGCTCGGACAACTCTTGGAGGCAGTGGAGGAAAGAAGGGTCACAAAGAGCTGGACTTAAGTGAATAAGTCAAAATTATAGCTCATCTCCACCCAGGCACTCTACCTACATGATTTCCCTTGCTATATTATTGATGAATCAGTCAACAAGCATTTATTACTATATGCAAATCATTGTAGATACAAAGAACACTGCCCCTGCCATCAGGCAGTTTACTCTCTAATGAGAGTGACAACATAAATTAGCATATAGGATATTAACAGAACAAATAGAAACTACTTTGAGAGAAGGCACTAGGAACCAGAGGACCGAAAAAGACCACCTACAGAAAGCAGAAGTTGAGCCAAGTCATGAAGAAAGCCAGAAGAACTAAGACATGAAGGTGGGGTCGATTCAAATGTCGCCTTTGATACTAGAGGTTTGCTTCTGAGTAACTTACTTAACCCATAGGAGCATCAAATAATTCCTTAGGATTTTTACCACCTTTCTTGCTTTCCTTATTCATCCCTAGTCCCTAGGATTTCATTTGGCTCATCAATGATTGTGATCTCTATTACACACTGGCAGTCCCTCACAGACAAAATTACACTCCTTTGTGTATCCCACTGTGTTTTACACACACATACACACAGAGATACACACACACACACACACACACACATATATATAATTTCCTTCAAGGAGCAGTCATACATATATACATATATATATATATACTCATATGTACATATCATTTGGATAGATAGATGGATAGATAGATAGGTAGATAGATAGATGGCATACACACACATTTATTCTCATATTGTGCTCCTTGAGAGAAAGGACTGTATCTTACTTCATCTATGTAGGAATGTTTCTCATTGAATTTGTGTTTAACATTGGAACATAGTAGATATTTAATAAATGGTTGCTGAATTAAATGAAAATTTCTAATATTAAAATAGAAGAAAAGATCCAAAATGTTTTGGTTTTCTCATGATCTATCAATTCTGTTACCAGGCTTCTCCCCCTGGCTCTTCTCCTCTCTCTCTCTTCTTTCTCCTTCCCTCTCACTGTCTCTCTCTGTGTGTCTCTGTCTCTGTATGTCTGTCTGTCTATCTCTGTCCCTGTCTCTCTCTCTCTGTGTCTCTTTCCCTTCTTCCTTCCTTCTTCCCTCCCTCCCTTCCTTCCTCCCTTCTTTCCTTCTTTTCTTATCTCCTTCTTTCCTTCTTTCCTTCCTCCCTTTTTACCTCCTTCCGTTCCCTCCTTCCCTCCTTCCTTCCTCCCTTCCTCCCTCCCTCCCTCCTTCCTTCCTTCCTTCTCTCCTTCACTCCTTCTTTCCTTCCTTCCTTCCTTCCTTCCTTCCTTCCTTCTTTCTTTCTTTCTTCTTTCTTTCTTTTTCTTTCTTTCTTTCTTTCTTTTTCTTTCTTTCTTTCTTTCTTTCTTTCTTTCTTTCTTTCTTTCTTTCATTCTGCCTTTCTTTCTGCCTTTTTCCTTCATTACTTTCCTTTATGACTTCCTTCTTTCTTTCTTTCTTTTGTGAATCTCCCAATTCCCATTGTACAACCAGTTTGGAGAACAGTATTTCTTTTTTCCCTGCTTCATTCCCTAAGACCTCATCTGGTTTGTTAATCACTTTCCTACCCCCCAGAGCTTTATATTTTCTCATCTTTTCATCTTTTTTTCAGGAATCATTGTCCTCCTCTGAGACCAGACCTTTTTAAAAGCTCCCGTTGGACAGTTCTCTCTCTGAAGTCTTTCCTTGACTTTTCCCTCATTTTTCTTTTCTCCACAGTGAAGAAAAAACTGAGTTAATAACATCCTTAAATGAGTCGATTGTGTGGTGTGCCTTTCTTGTTGATGCTCTCTTTCCTTCTCTTTTTGCTCTCTTCAACATCTTTGATTTTCTTCTCCATCTACCCTTAAAGTAGTCCTCTTTTTCTCCTCTCACTTGCCCTCATTCTAATTCTCTACCTCCTTCACAGAATTACATCATCAAATGCCACCCCTGTGTTCACAATATAAAGGAGCAAGACTCCTCAATATCTTCCCCTCCCTCTATTTCTTTTTTCATCTTTTGATTACGTACATTCAACAGCCTTCGTGTCCTGAGTATGGCTGAAAACATTTAAGGAAGCATCAAAAGAGTAACCAAAGCAGGACAATCTGGGCTTTGACCCCATGGTGCTGATATTTAAAGAGCACAAACAATCCTTTTTTTTTTTCCTACAGCAGCATAGCAACAACAAAACTTAATGTGAATAGTTTTATTATTATTAATGTTGATATTAATAAATTATTAATAATTATTATATTATTAATTATATTATATTAATAATTATATTATATTATAAATTATTAATAAATAAATTATTAATGTTAATAATAATAACCAGCATTTTAAAGTTTGTAAAGCACTTTTCAAATATTATTGCAGAATTAAATGTTTTTAAAATTAAAAATAGTAAAAAAAGATCTAAAGTACTTTGGCTCTCCATGATCTGTCAGTTCTGTTATCAGGCTCCTCCCCAACACCTAGCATAGTTTTAGGGTCACTAAAAGGATTTACAATTGCCTAAAAGTGTTCTAGCCTACTCTTTTCTTTGTTTTAATTCTGGACCTAACTTCCTGTCCATTTGAACTTCCAGTTCCAGATAAACATATAGATGGACAAATGCTATAGACTGTCCATTCAATTGTATCTCAGAATTTGAACAATAGATTTTCTTCATCTACTTGGTTTTTGTTTTGTTTTGTTTTGTTTTGTTTTGTTTTTTGGTATAGATGGCTAGGCTAGGTTCTTGAGAATGATTACCTCTCAGTTCCAGGGATGTTGTAATCAATCCACACACTGTCATCCATAAACAGCATAAACCATAAACAGCAGCTTTAGAATTCCATCATCTTTCATCACCTTTGCGGTGTAGACTCCATGATGATTTCCTCTCTGAGTAACTGGAAAATACTGTTGGCAAACATCCATTTCCCTGTTTTACATCTTGCTTGATGTTTATGCTTCAATGTCTTCCCTGTAAATTAAAAAAGCTAAATGTTATGATCTCTAAGTTTGGTCCCTTGCAGCACTAAGCCTACCATCCTGTGACCACAGTTCAAATTCTGGCTCTCTCCATTTACTATTAGTATGACCTTAAAAGCCATTTCTCTTTGGGCTTTGGCCTCTTCATCTATAAAATGAGGGAGATGTCCAACCTTTCTTTAGATGTGTGAACCTATTGATCTTATTATCCTAGTGATTCTGAACTGGATATGCACATTATAGTAAACAAAGGGAGTACTCAAAATATGACTCCTTCTTTCCAGAATTCCAAAATTTCAGAGTCTGAGGAGAACTCAGAAGTTCTTTAGTCTGATCCACATGGGGAAAAGACTACTGTCCACCACCTTCTTGACAAGTAGGCACCCACCCTCCTCTTGAGGTCCCTGATGTTTTCAAATCATAGTGTCACCTAATGCCAAAGGAAGGCATTGTATTTACAAATGTCTTAACTAAGTGTCTTGGTATATCATGAAGATAAAAAATATTCAAAAAGATTTTTATTTATCAATGACATTTAAGACATTGTAGTTTTTTTAATCTGATAATACATATGTAACTTGTATCTGACTAGTTACTGTCAGAGGAGGGAAAAGAGGGATAGAATTTGGAACTTAAAACTTAAAAGAAAAATAAATGCTTAAAAAAGAGGTTTAATGAATGGCTAAGCTTGGAATCAGGAAGATTTCAATTCAAGTCTTACCTCTGACTTCGGCTGTAGTATTATGGACAAGTCACTTAATAACTCAGACTCTCAGTTTCCCCATCCATACTATGCAGACAATAATATTGATAGTATAAACCTCAAAGGCTTGTTGTAAAGCTCAAAGAAGATAAAGTCCATAATGTGTTTTGCAAATGTTAAAGTACTATATAAATGTCTGTTGTTATTATAGCACAGACCCTAATAAAGTTAACAGCACCACCAGTTTTGGTACTTTGTGTATATATGTATATATATAAGCCAAAACTCATTCCATATACATCTAGACAGTTTGAATTTTTGGAAAGACATGTCTCTAAATCAAATGTTCTTTAACCTTTATTATGTCCTTGGACCCTTTTGGCATCACAGTTAAGTCAATGAACCTCTTCTCAGAATGATCTTTTTAAATGCATAAAATAAAATACCTAAGATTATAAAGGAAATCAATTATAGTAAAATATAATTATTTAAAATAGATTTTTAAAATTTGATTCATGGACTCTAGGTTAAGAACCCTTACACTAAATGGAGATTGCAAAAAAGTAAATGAAGATGTCTGACCACCAAAATACTTCAATAATAATGGGGGAGAGGGGAATACTTCAGGAATAATACCTCTAATTTCTAATTCTCAGAGCTATTTGAAAGCTCAAGTAAGATGTTATATAAAATGCTTTCCTAACCCTCAAATTCTATGTAAATATCAGTTTTATACTAAATTTGAATTATCAATAAAACACTTTTGGAAAATTGAACTGATCCTGAGGAATGCATACAGAGTAAGAAATAAAGATATTTTGTGGGGTTTTTTCATTAATTTGTTAGGCATTTTCCTGTCAAAATATTGATACAATATGGATTTTCCTTCCTCATCCCAATCATATAATGTAAATAGATTAACAGGAAGATTTGTTAGAGAGATTGATCCTATGTTTACTTTGATTATTGGTTACCTACAGTTTATTTCTAGGTATAAAGATTAGAATAATAAAAATTAAAGAAAAAAACCCATAAAAATGGATCAGTGTAAGATCCACAAGAACCATTGATTCAAGAGCATCGTTCTTTGGAGTCGTTATATTATTTCAGTATCAACCAAAGAGGTTATTTTCTCTAAATTATTTAGGGACAGACTTAGCCTTAGGCCAGGTGTTCTATTTATGCAGATGGTGAAATGAATTATTCAGAAACAGATACAGGTAAAACAGATGGAAAGGGGGGGCAAAGCAAGAAGGCCCGAGGCAGCTGCTTACTAGGCCCAAATAAAGCATCTGCCTCTGAGGGTTGGACCAAGCTGAAGAGTTAATAATAGGTGTAAAAATGCAGGTCTTTTTGTATGTTTGTCAAGTTCTCATCCCAAGGCCCTACACACATGCTGCATGGATGTCAAAGTATTCCATGGACACCCCACTTTAAAATGGTTTAACCAAATAAAATCATTTTTTCTAATTAAGAAGACTGGGAGTAAGGCTGTTAACAGTTACATACACATTTATAAGGAACTTTAAGGCTGCCTACATGCTTCACCTATATTATTCATTTGATTCTTATTACAACCTTATAAAGTAGCCAATGTGTTCTCCACATTTTAGGTGAGTAAATTAAAGCTTGTTGCCTCAAATGGGACACAGCCTTCAACTCTGGCTCTCTATACATTCTGTCAAGATTTTCTAAATCGTTGGGGATACATTTTACCTTTGAGCTTTGCTTTTGCAGTCTATCAAAGGGAAAAAACTATCAGTGATTCCCCAAACTCACTAGGGATGGGGAGATTGTTTTTAAACAAGAACTCTTTTCTTATTCCAAAGGACTTTTCCAATACCCTCAATATGGCTCCTACTTATGAGCTCTCGAACTGAGAAGAATTTCACGGGACAATGGTGAGTTTGAGGTTGAGCTAGCTCCCAGTATAATAAATGGAATTCTGGCAGAGGAATTTTGGGAATTGTCTCCTTCCCCAAAATAGCCTATCTTATTTCCTTTTAAGTATAATAGCAACCAGAATTGGGAAGGCATATAGCTTCCTTGCATATCTGCCTCAGCACAAGCCCTTCAAAAACCATGTTTTTAAAATGATAATCATAGAGCAGAAAGCTAGAAATGAACAGGATTATTCTCAGAGACCGCTGAATTCAACCCCTTCATTTTACAGATGAGGAAATTGAAGTTCAGAGAGATGATCTATTCAGATTAAAAGAATAAAAGATGGGCTGGATTTGAACTCAAGTTTCTGGCTAACTAACTCCTACTCTTCATTTCACCACACTTCCATTCAAAGACAGAATGGCAACAATGATCATAGCTATTATTTTGATAATGTTTTAAGATCTACAAAGCATTTTACTAATATCATTCCATTTTGGCTTCACAACAACATGAAGAGGTAGGGGTGTTATTACTGCTCTTATTTTACCAATGAAAAAATTGGGACTGCGGAAAGTTAGATGACTTGTTCAGGGTCACACAATCAGTAAATGTTTAGGGCTGGATTTGCACTCAGATCTTCTTGCTTAAGTGCCAATGTTCACTGTGCCATCTGGATGTGTTTACTAGATGTTTAAAGCCTTCACTCTGTATATGTATCTAAATAGCACCTAAGCATACGTCTAGAATCACAGACAAGTTCAGACTCAATTAATGATAATATCTAAAGTTTTTTTTTTAAACATTAAGTAATTTGCTAGATTGATTACTGCTTCTGTCTAAGAGTCTGAACCTTCATGCAAATGATTTGATTGTAAATTTTCATCATAGAATCATAGATCAAGAGCTGAGAGGGATTTTAGCAAGTCTAGCCTTTGTCTTTCATTACATAGGCAAGGAAACTGAGACCTAGGAAGATCTATCCCCGATAAGCTTTTATTAAGCACTTCCTTTGTTCTAAATGCTGGGAAAAGAAAAGAGGGAGAGAGAGAGAGAAAAGGAGAGAGAGAGAAAAAGAGAGAGAGAGAAAGAGAGAGAGAGAGGAGGCAAGGAAGGAAGGAAGGAAGGAGGAGGAGAAGGAGAAAAGAAGGAAGGAAGGAAAGAAGAAGAGGCCCTCCACTCCAGTCACATCAAGTCAAGAAATATTTATTAAGGACTACTATTGCCAGGCATTATGCTAAGCACTGGAAATATATGAAGAAAAGCAAAACCAGTCACTGCTTTCAAAAAGTTCACTATCTAATGAAGGGAGATAACATGCAAACACCTATGTACAAATAAGATATATACAGGTCAAAATGAAAATCATATTCTAGGGAAGGCACTGGCACCAAACATATTTTAATGACAAAGAAAAATGCATAGAAAGTAAATGGATGGAAATCTTTCAAAGATTTCAGAACAAGGAACTTCACTAAGGCCACCATAGGTAAAAACCATCAGAGGTAAAATTTGAACCTAGATGTTCTGTTTCCAGAACCAAAGTTCTTTCTTCCAGATTAGTTTGCCACTATTTTAAAAAGCTTTGTGATAAGCAATTAGGGAAAAGAGATCCAGAGGGTCAGAGAACCTCAGGGTTACAAGGTGAGAGACACAATTATTAGAAAGGACAATCGTTGGAAAAGACCTCTGTGCTCACCCAGCTCAGCTACTATCCCTCATCCTGACCCAATTACTGATCCGTGACTAATTCTACTAACAAAGACTCTTTAAAATCTAGAACCATTAAAATAATAATTTTAAAAACTTACTCCTCTTCCTATTTTGACTCCCTTATTTTTGCCTGACACCCTCTTTCTGAATCACAGGGACTCCCAAGTGACTAATACTGAAACTAGAGTGCAGAGAATTTCCTCTTCTGTAGAAAATATATACATAGGTATACTTTACACACATATACACATATATACATATGTAAACACACTTATAGAACTATATCATACATGTGCATAAAGAATACATATACTTTATACTTTTACTATATATACTTTATAATAAATAATAATTACAAAGACTATATTATATATAATTATACTATATATATATAATATAAATTATATATAGTAATATAAATTATTACTATATTACTAGTAATATATATATAACATATTACTAAATATAAATATTATATATTATTATTACTATAAATATAAATATTACATATATGTATATCCTATAGCTTAATAAAATATATGTGTGTGTGTGTATATATATATATATATATATATATGCACACACACATACATACATTTACCTATAGACACACAAGATAGACAAATGTCCTTTATGAAGCTGTAGAATGATTTGGCTTCAGACACAATGATCTAATCCAAGCCCCTTATTTTCTAGACAAAGAAATCAAAATCCATAGCAATTAAGTCATCATACAGCTAGCTAATGATAAAGCCAGGATTGTTTTAATATTTATCCTTTGTAGCCGAATATTATTATTAATGTAGTCCATACCCTTTGGAATTACCTCAATCCACTGTTCATTGTATGAGGATCTCAGTTCCATAGGGTAGATTACTCGAGTAAGAGTGAAGGTTAACATAAGGTACTCAAAAGATACGAAAGAATTCCATCTCACCCTGAGTTGATCCTATACGAAGGATTTCTATAAGGACTTGGAGAAGAATCATACAATCAATCAACATTTATTAACTACCTACTGTGTTCTAAGCACTGTGCTAAGTCCTGAAGATACAAAAAGAAGCAAAAGATAGTTTCTGCCCTCAAGGAATTCATAATCCAAGGAAGAGAAGGAATGAATGGGTGATATGCTTGTGGAGGGCATATTGAGAGCACAGATCCATTGAACAGAACTGTTCTTTTCTTCACTGTTCATTGGGGTAGCCCTGTGTCTGATGATGCCAGAAAAAAAAAGTTCCCAGTATATTACAAACCCCCAAATCTCAGAGTGAACATGGCATCTAGTCCAATCCATAAATGAAAAAGCATCTCTTCTAACCTATCCAAGAAGAACTCTTTTAACATTTGCTTATTCTTAAGTGAAGATGGATCTTCACTTAAGATCTTAGAGATGCCTCTCTCTTTGAGTCTGGGGCTATTAAATTTTTTACTTTGCATCTCCAACACCTAGCACTAGTACGTAGCACATAGTTGATACTTATTACATACTTATTGATTAGAAAGTGTGTTTCCCCTTTCAGCAAAACAAAATTTACATCCTTGTAAATTCCACTTATTGCTCCTGGTTCCTGCAGACCAAAGAACAGAATTATGGTTCAACTCAATTTAGCCATTTAAAAATGCAATTTAGCTAAAGCTCTTTTTGTGTAGGTAGTGAGGGAAGGGGGAAAGGGGGAAATTAGACTGAACCTAAGGATGTAAAAATCATATGAATCACTCTAGGACCTAGGAAAGACTAAACTAACATTTTAGGGAAAGTCAAATCTTTTAGGAGCTTTGAAAAGATTTTTTTGGGCCAATCTGTTCCCCTGATCGTGCATGTCAAAGCCATATGAATTGGATGGCAAGGTAGTATAGGGTCCAAATAAGACCACTGGAATGAGTGATGAAAAAGAATGACTTCTTCCATCAACAAAGCATTCTCCTCATGGAACTGGTATGAGTACAGAGGTTGCTGGTGGACCACTCCCCATAGCCAGGTCACTCAACATGGTGAAGGAGGACATGCTTGACCTCCTGTCAATGGGAAAAGGATCATATTTCTGTTCCTCTTATAGCAGGATACAACATGCTATTATCCTGCCATGCCTTAAGAAAAAACAAACAAGGCATGCAAACAGTGGTAAACTGCTATTATATAAACTCCCTAACAAGCTATACATATTTTTATGGTAATTACATTCATGTTTACAAAACTACCACTTAATCTCCTGGGGCACCATGGACAGTTCCCCTGGAGCTGGATGGGTGGCTCAGGAAGTCCAGTATGCCACAAAACCATAAAAAAACAGAGTTGGGATAGAATTGAGTGATCATTTCAGATAGCAGTGTTTAACCTATAACTTGGGGGAGTGTTTTTCTTTTTAATTTATAGTATAATTAATTTCCTTTGTAATCTTGTGTACTTTAGTTTATGCATTTAAACACATCGTTCTGAGGAAGGGTCCATAGGTTTCACCCGAGAGTGCATAACACAAAACAAGTGAAGAATCTCTACTGACCTAGGTCTGCCTTCTCAGAGAAAACTGAGAGAAACTGGGGCCCAGAAAAAGGAAGTGATTTTCTTCTGATTTCCAAGTCACTGTTTTCTCTGCGATCTTATATGGCATTTTAGAACCAAATTACAAGAAAATGCTTACATGAATTATCAAGTTACACAGTCTTCAAAACATCTTCTGGACATGCATTTCAACAGTTAGTCGATAAGAGTAAATAGCTTCCCATAGACCTATCTATGTTGGCCTGTTAATTTTACTACGTTTTGCTTTTCCTAGACTATTGTAGTATCAGGGAAGTCATCTCATAACTATATTAAACTAGTACATCATCAACATTGGAAAAACACAATAAAGTACATATATCTTGTCACTGGTCAGAAGCAACATCTCTGGGAACGAATGAGAACACTTAAAAAAAAGACATAGAAACACATAGTCTATTAAATCCCCTATCCCAAGGTAAATACATTTTGGGAAAAGGGAAGGGGAAGAATGGGAACTCAGCAAATGATCCCTTCCCTTGGTACTTTTAGTACCCAGTAAGTCATAGCAGAGTTGGTAACAATCAAATTTCTACATACACACACAATGCAAACTACTGGCTTACATTTAGTTCTTCTTCAACTTCAGTGTGATTTTCTGTTGACCATCCTCTTCCTTTCCCAAAAAAAGTTGTAAACATCTAAACATCTCTCCCTCTTTCTCTTTCTCTCTTCCCTCTCTCCCTCCCTTCCTCTCCTCCCCCTCTCTTTTTCTCCATCTCTGTCTCTGTATGTCTCTCTGTGTCTCTGTCTCTTACCTCTCTTTGTGTGTCTCTATCTCTGTCTCTCTCTGTCTCTGTCTCTGTTTCTCTCTCTGTTTCTCTGTTTCTCTCTCTCTCTCTCTCTCACATACACACACACATACACACACATACACACACACATACACACACACACACACACACACAAAATTCTCAAAACTGCCCACATGACAACTTCCAAGGCCAAAGCTGCCCAAGAAATTTCCTTTCTTTCTAGAAAAATAGATCAGATCTAGAAGGATTGTGTTGTCCAGCACAATTTTCCCTTCAATTTTGTTTTGACTGTATATCTCTGGAAGTTAGCACGTAGTATAATCTTTAAAGTTAGAAGGAAATTTAGAGGCCAATAAGTCCAATACCTTCATTTCAGAGGTGAGGAAATAAAGATATAAAGAAGCAAGTTGATTTGCCCATACCATTTGTTTGTGGCATGATTTGAATCCAGATTCCTGACTCTAAGTTCAGAAACTATATTCAATTATTGTTCTGTAAGGAATGACCAGAAGGATGAATACAGAGAGGACTGGCGAGACTTACATGAACTGATGCTGAGTGAAATGAGCAGAACCAGGAGATCATTATATACCTCAACAACGATACTGTTTGAGGATGTATTCTGATGGAAGTGGATCTCTTTGATAAAGAGAGCCTTAATTGATCAAAGATGGACAGAAGCAACTACACCCAGAGAAAGAACACTGGGAAATGAATATAAACTGCTTGCATTTTTGTTTTTCTTCCTGGGTTATTTATACCTTCTGAATTCAATTCTCCCTGTGCAACAAGAAAACTGTTCGGTTCTGCACACATATATTGTATCTAGGATATACTGCAACCCATTCAACATGTAAAGGACTGCTTGCCATCTGGGGGAAGGGGTGGAGGGAGGGAGGGGAAAAATCGGAACAGAAGTGAATGCAAGGGATAATGCTGTAAAAAATTACCCTGGCATGCGTTCTATCAATAAAAAGTTATTTAAAAAAAAAAGAAAGAAACTATATTCAGCATAACATGTTTCTTTTCCTAGATACTAAATAAATGCTTGTTGATCAAGTTTTCATTCAGATGCCTTCAGAAGGTCCATGTCTTACTATCTTATCAAGTAGGTTGAAGGTTTCAGCAATCTATCAGGACTCAAGATTAATCCCACTTAGATTTTCCCATAAATTTTCCACAAAGTCCATCCAAAAAGCCAGTGACCTTCCTCATTTTCTCTTGACATCCCACAGATTCAAATGGAGCCTGTGGGTTGTCAGTTGGAGCCATCTGATCAGTCTAAATTCTTTTATTGTCATATATTTCTTTGCTAACATCATTTTTGTCCATTTTCCTTTTTAATTAGGATTTCTCATAGGTAATGTATTGTGACCTATTCAAGTCTAGATATGTTTCTATTGACCTAATCACAAGACATCTCCAGTAGAATATATATATTGAAAAGAATGGATTTTTGTTTCAGGTAGAAGTTTAACTTATTTTATATTTTGCAATTCCTAAAATAATTCAGTCTGCTTTTCTACTGGCCCTTTTAAGCTCAATTTGTTATTTTCTTGCAATGTTTGTCAAGATACACATATAGATAAATGATTTCTTTAGTTTGTCTCTCTTACTATATATCATAGTTTAGTCAGTATTATTCATACATTTACTTTTTCCTATTTAGATTAGCCCAAACTATTTTTATTGGTTTTTTATTGGAGGGAAATATTGAGAAAATAGTCTCTGGATTGATTGGTTGGTTGGTCAACTGATTGATTTTTAATCAATGTGACTTCAAAAGCCCATTGAAAGTAGTCTGTTTTCATTTTTGTCCTTGTATCCACAGCACTTAGCTCAGTGTCTGGCATTTAGTAAGCTCTTAATAAATTTACTGGACTGAATCGTATCAAAAAAATCGCAATATTTTTTCTCCAGAACATGCCATGCATCAGAACATGAAATGGGACTATTTCAAGAGAAGGAAGAGTCCAGTCAAAATATGTGAGACAGTCCTTGGATGAGAAGCTAATGAATATCATGGAAACACCAGTGGCGATCTAAAAACACATACTCATTCTTGTTTCCCATGTACCTTCCTTCATTGTCTCTCAGATTCTTTTTTTTTTTTTTTAAGTCAGGAGATGAAGGAAAAATAATTGTATGACTCCACTAACAAGTGTTCTGTTGGAAGAATTCAAGCTTCCCCTGAAGTAAAAAGCTGTCCTTCTTTATCAGACTTTGTAATCAGATAAGTGGTGGAGATCACAAGCTTCTCCTCCTCAGCCCCAGGGCAATCAGTGTCAGACAGAAGCAGAAGGCTGCTGTTCTCTTTCTCTCTTCAGCAGCTTCCCTCCCTTCCCTTTCCCTCCAGCTTGACATATGCATTTTGGAACAAGGAGTTCTCTGCTTTTCTATTTGGTAAATCTGACATCTCTGCTCAAGAAATCACACAGTCAAGCCTCCTAATTGGTTTTGTCTTGGGGGAAGAGAAAGATGTCAATCTGACAATTGATTGTCAGAAACGGTCCTGTAATACAATTGGAAAAATATTGGAGGTCAGTTTCCAGATCAGTTACTTATTACCCACGTGATGTTGATTCTGAAACTCAGTTTCTTCATCTGCAAAATGAAGGTTATGACTTCTAAGGAATCTTTCAGCTCTAATTCTATGATCTTATAAACTTATTTAAGAGATCTTGTCCAGAAAGGAATCCCTCTTATGTCGTACTTTAAAAAACAAGATTTTTGGAGAGGAGTCATATTTCTCCAAGATACTTTTTGTATAGTTCAAAGATTAATTTTTGGCTCCACTGCTTTCAGTCTACATGTTTTTGATAATGCCATTTCATCTATCTAAGCTTCAATTTCTATTTTTGTAAAAAGTAGGCAATAATGTCTCAGTCTCACCTACCTTCCAGGGTTGCTGTGAAAACACTTGGAAATTTGTAAACTTCTATGCAAGTTGAAGATATTGTTAAAGTGAGAGAAAGCATTGTGTAATTATTACTTTATCACCCTCTTTATGTCTATGACATTGTATTGTACACTGGCTCCTACACCACACCATGGAAATCACTGCTCTATACCATCAATAAATATAGGGAAAAGCCTCTAGGATGCATGGACTTGTTTTGTGGACTTACCAGAAGACATGGAGAAGGATCACAATGGACTGGATAGACATGAATAAGAGGAGAGAAGGTGTGATGAGGTGAAAAGGACACTAAATTTGGAGTCAAAGAACCTAGGTTCGAATCTTGGATTTGCTAATAATTATGAGATTTGGGGACATGCTCTCTGGTTTCAATTTTTTATCTTTCAAAAAGGAGAGTTCATAGGATCATGAGTTCAAAGCCAGTATCTATCTTATGCAATCTTCTCCCATTTTGTGGATGAAGAACCCAACGCCCAGGATCATACAGTTAAGAAATGTCTGAAGCAGAATTTGAACCCAGGCCTTTCTGTTTCCAAATCTAGTGTCCTATCCACTACCCCAAGACAGGATGGATTGGACACACCATAAAATTCCTCCAGTTTTAGATCCATAATCCTATGACTTTTTGAGGCTCCTCATCTGTAAAATGAGGGGCTTATTCCTCAATGACTGTGGAATCATTTTCAGATCCAGATCTGGGATTGTCGCTACAGTTGTGGGCCATTCCATTGAAGTACTAAGTTCCCACATGGATGAATTCACAGAGCTATCCAAGAATCAATAAACTGAAATCCTCTTGACTCACCATTTCAGTCCAAATAGATTGACGAGAAGAGCATGAGAAGATTAGCATTCTTGTCCTGGCTCTCTGGCTCTCAGACCCAAAATAGCATTGATTTTTAAACTTAAAGATAGGCAAGAGCAGCACACTCCAGTTTTCTGCCATATTTAAAATGCAGGATGAAACAATTTCTCTATACTCCACTGCATCTCAAGTACATAAAGCTAATCTGAAGCAGGGTATACCATTACTCCATGAAAATTCAGATTATGATTTGTTTGGGTTGAGTCTTTTGTTTTTTTCAGTCTGAGTCCTATACACTACTGACCTGAAATGCATGGATCAAATTATCTAAAGAATTCCCTATGGTCACACTAATGCATTGTTGGTGGAGTTGTGAAATAATCCATTATTCTGGAGAGCACTCTGGGACTATGCCCAAAGGGCTATAAAACTGTGCATACCCTTTGATCCAGTAGAGCCAAGGAATCTTAAAGGAGGGAAAAGGACCCACAAGTGCAAAAATGTTTGTAGCAGATCTTTTTGTGGCAGCAAAGAACTGGAAAATGAGTAGATACCATAAGTTGGAGAATGGCTGAATAAGTTGTGGCATATGAAGGCAATGAAATATTATTGTTCTATTAAAAAAATTATGAACAAGCTAATTTTAGAAAGGTCTGGAAAGATTTACACAAATTGATGCTGAGTAAAACGAGCAGAACCAGGAATACATTGTACATAATAACAGCAAGAATGTGTGATAATCAACTATGAAAGACTTGGTTCATCTCATGGTTCAGTGATCCAAAGCAATCCCAATAAACTTTGGATAGAAAATGCCATATGCATCCAGAAAAAGAACTAAGGAGACTGAATGTAAATCAACACATGCTATGTTTACTTCTTTTTTATGTTTTTTTTTTTTTTACTCTCTCCCATGGTTTTTCCCTTTTGCTCTAATTTTCTCTCTCAACATGATTCATAAAACAATGTACATTAAAATTAATTAATTAATTAATTAACAGAAAAAAAGGAAAAAAAAAAAAAAAGAATTCCCCAAGCTCCACCTCACTTTGCCTATAGAATCAAATCTATAGTTCAGACTTAGAGCAAGGTATTTGTAGGAAAAACTAAAGCACTGATGAACTAACTTTCCCCAAGTATTTTGATGTCTTTATATTGTCTTTTGTCTTTTATTTCATTCAGCATAAAAAATATTTAGTGAGGGAAAAAATTGATATCACAGAATAAGAACTCTGAGAGCTGTGTAGGATCTTAGTGTTCATCTTGTCCAAGCAGTAGAATCTCCTCTGTGAGTCTTCTTTTCTCCAAATTAAACATGTCCAGTTTCTTTACTCAATTATATTACGTGGACTTCATGCTCCTCACCACATTGGCTGTCCTCCTCCAATACCACAGTGTCTACCCCTCTGTCTGTCTTCTCCAGCTCATCAGTGATCCTCCTATAATATGGTGCCCAGAACTGAATGCAGGTGCTCTAGATGTCATGTTCAGACAACCATGGGACTTTTGCAGTAGAGCTAGTTCTGAAGTAGAGCTTTCTGAAGGAAACCCATAGTCACAGATGTATTTAGGGAACTGTGAGGCAGATGGGAGATAGGCTAGTGGCTGGAGGGCAGAGACAGATTGGAAATGGAACAAGTTTTAGGATATAGGCCTTGTCCATGCCTGTCAGGATTTATAATAATATTAATGGATTGTGATAATGAGTTTGAGGTCTCAAATGCCCCTCCTGTTGGTTACCAACTCATAAACCCAAGTTTTGGAGTTTTTCCACCATTTCTTTCTTTATTATTTCTATTTTTGTGTTCATTTTTCTACCAATCTGATAGTTTCTCCTACCAATTCATCCTCATATCCACCATTCAATCTACCCATCAGTCAGTGCTCCTAGAAGTACTATTTTATGTCTACCTTTCGCTAAAAAGAGTTTGTGGATTAAACAGTGGGGTAGATCTAATTCACTTTTAAAAATCAGTTAATTCATTAGACGACCTTCCTAATTGATAAATGCAAACTTACTGAACTAAGTACATCTGGCCATATCAAGAAAATGTTCTATCTAATCTAGCCATCCATTGGGAAAGTAGGGCCCGCCTGAGCATTTTACCATCTGTCCTTCAGCTTTAAGTGACTTCCCCTCAGCCTCAACTTGCCAACTCTTCCCTGAGTATAATAATCCAATGAATCAACTACCACTGCTTCTAAAAAGGGCATGGCAATAGAGTATGTTTGCCAAGAAAATCCTAAATGGAGCCACAAAGAGTCAGATATGACTGGAAAAATGACTGAACTGACAAGCTAGAATATATCCAGCTGAAGGCAATATTCTAGAGTAACTTGAGACCCTGCTGCATGAAGGCTGATTGAAAGAACAAGGGATATTAAGCCAAGAAAAGAGAAGGATTTAGGAGAAGGCATAATATTCATCTTCAAGTATACAAAGTACTATCAGGTAGAAGGATTTGTGTCAGTCTTAAAAGCAAAAGAGACTCCAGAGTCTATCTATTCCAACTCCAAGAAAACTAAGGCCTAGGGGGGATAAATAGTGTATCCAAGTCACGGAGGTATAGCCTCAGAGCCAGGTCTTGAATCCAGATATTTTGAGCCCATTGGGCCATACTGCCTCAGAATGGCACTCTCTGCTTTGCTCCAAAAGGATGCTCTAAGAATCACAGGAGAAACTATGGAGAGGAAAATTTATACTTAATATCAATGTGTATGCTGTTGTTTATAATTGAGGTCTGCCATCTTGGGAGTGATTTATCCATTGGGAAATGAAGATCATTCTAAAATAAGAATGGACAATCTAACAGTCAAATAACTGCTTGTTTTAAAGGAGAATTAGAAACCAAAGCATGAACTTTCTTCAGCTTTTGCCAAATAAACTTGGCTACTACAAAACTGGCCCTTGTATTCCACCTGAATGAACAGCATCACTCCTTGATATCAGCTAAGAATCTATTGCTTTCTTTCCCCAGTCCCTTAATTAAAAGGATGATGATATGTAAGTATGTGCAATTCCTATTATATTGGACCCAGCCAACCATCAAGACCAGGTCCACTCTATCACCAAGTTCCTGGCTTCATCCATCATATTCTCAACCAGGAATTTTCATTTCATACGGGAGGATTTTTTTCCCCTCATCAGGGCAAATCAAGCTTCTTAGCAGTACTGATCTGAATGGGCATTGTACCTGTTTCAGGGTTTCCTACCAGAAATCTCAATCACTTTTTAAGCTGTTATGATCTACCTTGCCAATGCCTACTTAGGGAGAATTAAACTGTGGATTACAAGAATTCTTTCTGCAGAAGCTTTGAAGTCTATTGTTTTAGGCTCTGCAGATCACAGGGCTGTCTCACCCACTTCCCTTTCTCTTTTCTCTTTTTAATCTTTTGTGAAAAACAGCCACAAACACACAAAACTACCTGTGCTGCTCTGATGTTTTCCTTCACGAACAGGAGAGTTAAGGTTACACACAGACTTTCTTCCTAATCCCTCATCTTCCACTTGTTCTTCACTTTCCGAACACGTCCCATCAGCTTGGAACTTCCCTGGACTTGTAGTTACATACAGAGGAACTCGAAGAAGTGTCTCTTTGACTGTTTTAGCCAAATGTTTATGTATATATATATATATATATGTGGTGTGTTTCTGCATATGTATTGTGGAGGGTAAGGTATAAAAAGATCATAGACCTAGAACTGGAAAAGACCTCAGACACCATCTAGTTCAATTCCTCAGTTTACATTGGGAAGGGAAAGGAAAGAAAGGGCAGCAAAGGAGGATCTTTATCTGTTTCCTTTCTTAGGATGCTTGTTCACTTATTAATAATCCTTTCTAATATGTACCCACCAACCTAGCAGCCTCAATCCAAAATCTACTAGTAGCTTAAAAATAGAAAATTCAAGCAATGGAACAATAGTCAGCATTTAATAAATGTTTCTTGATGAAAGCAAAATTGTTGGAGGGGATGTGGAAAAAAAACAGGACACTAATTTGCCATTGGTGGGACTGTGAATTGATGCAACCATTTTAGAGAGCAAGCTCAAATTATATACAAAGAGTTATTGAACTGTCTATACACTGTGACTCAGTAATAGCAATTCTAGGTCTATTTCCAAAGACCAAAGATTAAAGAATAAGCAAAGGAATCTATCTGTTTTCAAATGTTTATAGCAGTTCTCTTTGTGTTGGCAAAAAACTGGAAATGGTGAGGCTACCTTTCAGTTAGGGAAAAGCTAAACAAGTTGTGTTATATGATTTTAACAGAACATTATTCTGCTACAAGAAATGATGAGCTTGATGATCTTAGAAAAAATATCAATAGACTAGCACAAAATAATCAAAAGTGAAATGAGCAGAATCAAGAGAACACTGTATACAGTAACTGCAATACTGTTTTAAGAACAACTTTGAGTGACTAAGTCATTTTAATAATTATAAATACTCAAATTAACTACACAGGACACATAAAGGAAGATATTATCTATATTCAGAGAAAGAACTGATAAATAGAAATGTGTACAGAATGATTTTATATATGTATACACACATTGTGTCTAATAATAATTATCTTTATGGCAGAGAAGAAAGCAAAAAAGAAAGAAGAGTGGAAAGCAATTACATGATAATATTATTATATATTTAAAAAGAATAGCAAGTTGTACATAACAGATTTACAGTTGCATGTTCAATCATCTTTTTTTTTTACTCTACTATGTTGCAGAAATACTTGTTTTATTAAGTTCAGAATAATTTCTTTAATGATTCTTGTTTAAACTTGGAGGTTAAATATGGCTCCATTTTAGATCCAGTTTGAGGATGATGACAATTTGTTTTTTATAAACTCGATTAATGACTGACTCAACAAAGAGCAATAATATCTAGAAAGCATTTAATGTGAGTTTATGGAAATAGGATGGAAATGGGTCTATGATTCTATGGGCATAGACCAAATGGAAACTCCCAGTACCAATGGAGACTGGTTCTTGCTTTGCAATGTACAGTCTTAGAGAACTCTTGGGGGGGCTCAGAAAGCATAAGTGATTTTGCCCAGTGTCAGAGTCAGGATTTGAATGCAATTCTTCCCAATAACGGGGCCATCTTTTTCTCTCTTTACTAAGCCATGACGCCATTTTGTAAATTTTCTAATTCTTCCTCAATATTTCCAGGATACTTAATCTGCGTGCTCCACATATTAAAATGCATTCATGATTTAATGAATGATTTTAAGCAGTCCTGTGGCTTTGAAAACATTTCCTGAGACAGCTAAATGGCACGATGGATACAGCATCAGTATTGGAGTCAGGAGGACCTGACTTCAAATCTGATCTCAGACACTTGATATTTATTAGCTGTGTGACTCTAGGCAAGTCATTTAACCCCAACTGCCAGGAAGGAAAGAAGGAAGGAAGGAAGGAAGGAAGAAGGAAGGAAGGAAGGAAGGAAGGAAGGAGGAAGGAAGGAAGGAAGAAGGAAGGAAGGAAGGAAGGAAGGAAGGAAGGAAGGAAGGAAGGAAGGAAGGAAGGAAGGAAGGAGGAAGGAAGGAAGGAAGAAGGAAGGAAGGAAGGAAGGATGGAAGGAAGGAGAGAGAGAGAGAAGAAGGGAAGGAGGGAGGGAGGGAGAAAGAAAGAAAAATATTTTTGACAGAATTAGGATTCAAAAAGATCTGGGCCAAACTAAGAAGATGAACTACAGTAGGGATAAAAAGAAAAGTCCTTCGCTTAGATTTTTAAAATCATCCTCTCAAGAATATAAGGGAGAAATTGTTTTCAAAAGGTTTGGAGGTTTTAACTCCAGAACTTAGTATATTGTGATTAATCATCCCTTTCTGTAGATTTGATTTTTAAATAACAATCTAATTAGGAAATCATTGTTATGGAAATTCATAGACAACAATCACAAAGGTGAATGTGTAGGTGTGGATAGACAATTAGGTTGTACAAGAGATAGAATCCTGTGCTTACATTCAGGAAGATTTGAGTTCAATTCTGCCTCAGATACTTACTAGCTGTGTAATTCTGGGCAAGTTCCTTAACCTCTCCTCTTCAGTTAATGATAACACCTAACTCACAAAGTTGTAAGGCTCAATTGAATGAACATATATAACTATAATACACATAACATATAGAAATATAATTAATATCAAATACTTCGTTAGTCTTAAAGTGCATAAATGCCAAGAATAACTGGATAAGTGGAGGGAACTTCCAAGTCAATGAGGTCACAGATCTGTTTTGAGTATTAATAATTACAAATTATAATTTAGGCTTCAAAACTTTCCTTTAAAAAGGATGTTCAAATTGTTTTTGCATGTAATTGAGGGGAATAAAATAAAATAATTAAAAAATATTAATAATTAAAAGTGACAGATTAATAATGATAAATTACAAATGTTAGGTTATCCTTAAGGTTGCTTCCAACTCTGACATTCATTAGTTTTCCATTATTTCCACCTCTTATAACAAAGACACTAGAATTACAGATTTGCAACTGAAGGAGTCCTAAGAAATCATCAAATCCAAATACCTTAAAAAATATTTATGAAATAAATTTACTATGAGCCCAGGCACTGTGAATTTACAAGCAAACAAGATAGTTCATGCCCTGCAGAAGCTTCTATACTAAGAGGAGAAGGTAGCACATGTGAAGGAGTGACAAGAGTTGGAAAGGAAAATTGGTGAGGAGACACAGGAAAGTGGAGCATGAAATGTCCAGGAAAATGAATCTCAGGAGGAGATAAGGGGAACACCCATCTGAGTTTCCCTTCCTCCATCTGCTTCTGATTTTCTGGAATTAAAAACCATTCCATAACTTGGGTCTTTTCAACAATGAGGTAGGTGAGCAATTCTAGCTTGTGATGGAAAGAGCTATCCATATCCAGAGAGAGAACTATGGAAACTGAATGGGGATCAAAGCATAGGATTTTCATCTTTTGCTTGTTTTTTTCTTTCTCATTTTTTTCTCCTTTTTGATCTGATTTTTCTTATGCAGCATGATAAATATGGAAATATGTTTAGAAGAATTGCACATGTTTCACCAATATTGAATTACTTGGTATCTAGGGGAGTAGGTGAAGGAGGGAGAAAAAAATTGGAACACAAGATTTTACAAAGCTGAATGGTAAAAATTATCTTTATATATGTTTTGAAAAATAAAAACTTATTATTTTAAAAAAACCATTCCTAAGCTGGAATCAGGAGGAACTCGTCAATAGGATATGGAAGCAAGTCTGTCAGAAGGGATAATACAGGGTGAGAAGGGCTCCAGCATTGAGGGAAACTCCAAAAGAGCATTTGAGACATTGTTTTTAAAGTCACACACAGATAATGTCAAAGTCAAGATTCCAATCTAGCCTTTAAATCTAACAATCTTTCCATTCCCTGAGGTATCTTTTAACTGGAATAAATAGCATTTTCCGGAACCTGATTGTATTAAAGTGATGATATAGCCAGTCATGGCAAGCACTGATAGAAAAGAACCTTGACTTTGGAGCCAAAGAACCTGGGCCCAAATCTCAGGTCTGACAATTACCAACTGTGGGACCTTGGACAAGTCATTCTATTTCCTCAATTTCTTCTTCCACAAAATGAAGGACTGGACTAAGTGACCTCTAAGATCCTTTCCAGCCCTGATTCTTTGCTGTTGTTTGTTCTTCATCCTTAAAAGAGGAACCTGACATCAGAGAAATTGAATTTAAGTGAGGGAGGACTGGGCAAGGTGATCTACCAATTCTTTACTAATAATAGCTCAGCCCCAAGCCTCCTGGCTAAGCACCCTCCCAATTTTCATCTGATTTTCTCCTCTTTTATAACCCCCCAAAAGTAACTGATCTGCCCAGATTAAATGTGATCACACTTTTTTTCAATTGACAACATGTAACATTTTATTTTCCTATTGATCTCAATCCATATACTTAGAGGTAATTCAGTGAGACATATTTCTTTTGAAGCAGCAAATCCATGAAAAGTGATAAAGAAATAGCAGGGAGGCGACACCCTGAATTTGCATTTGGGAGTTCAAAACAAATGGGATGTTCAGAAAGTTATTTGGGATTAGTTGAGCATGAGTAGGTATTTCTCGCTTTCTTCTTGGCCAGGCAGAAAATTGTTAGATTAATAAACCTAATGGCAGCAACACTTCCTCTTGTAAAGCATAATCACCCTTCTTCTCGGGGAGATCAGCTTGAAAAGATCCAAGCATTTTCCTTTCTCGTGGCTTTCTACTAATGCCAAGTCCCAGTTTTCTTTCCGGGAGACAATGATACTAATGGAGGTTCCTTTAGCTCTGAGTCCTGATGAAAAGACTGGAGTCACAGAGGAGTTTCAGGAAGGAGATAAAGACAATGGTTTTTTCGGGGAATCCTAGGTTTCCCTGGCTAAGCTGATAACTTAAAGCTGAGTTGCTTTCCAAATTCACTTATTTTGATCTTAGAAGGCATTGGTTTCTTCATGGAAAAGGGGCAGGGGGCAAAATTTTTCTCTCTGATCCAAATTCTCAAGTTAGGTCTTCTTTATTTGTCCTCTTCCCATTGGCAAAAATTTCCACCATAGTCCCAGAGAGCTGAGGGTCACACCCAACATGATAAAAAACAATCTCATAACTAATGTTTAGATTATGAGCTAGTTGCAAGGAATTCTGGGAGACCTAAGTTTCTGTGCCTTCGAGAGTATTTTTCACAATGGGTTATCTGCTAGGCATTTCCTATGTTCTTATCAAAGCATATTATGCTTTTCTCCAATAGAACGGAAGTTCCTCGAGGGAGGGAAGTGTTCTATTTTTGTCTTTGAATCCTCAGCAGCAATAACATCACCTGGCACATGATAGGCATTTGTTGAGATGGATTCATGAGTGATTATGACCAAAAGGATTCCTTGTCTTATGTTCAACTTTCTATCAAGGAACTAAGTCCTCTATCTAGCTAGACCTTGAATCATAGAAACAAGTCTTGATTCAGGGCTCTTCTTGAAGTCTTTCCAGCTCAGTTGGACCTGCCAGAGTTCTTGGTCCATTGACAGACTATTTGAGGAGCTAGAGGGACAAACAACCATAGCAAAAGAAAGCATTAGAGGAAAATTTGAATAGAGATTCTGATTTTTTTTTGGAGGAAGCATGTACAGAAAAAAGAATGTTGGATTTGTCCTCCAAGAAACCAGATCTAAATCACAACTTTACCATTTGGGCAAAGTTCAAAGTGATCTTGGGCATTTCATTTCACTTCCATGGGCTTCATTTTCCTCACATGTAAAAGTAAATGACTGGACTAGCTGTTCTTTGATGTCTTTTCCAGCTGTAAATCTATGATTCTGTAATTTTACGAGAGGTATAAAAAATAGGGTCTCACAGTAACTCAAGAGTTCATAAATGTTGCCATCATTCTGCAAAGAAATGCACATAGATCACATACTCCTTGTAAGTGTCACTATCATTGGTCTCCATTGCTTAACCCCATCTTGGTTCTCTTTCTCCATCTGTGATTCACCCCTTCTCTAGATGCTCTACTTATTCTTCTTTATCCTCTCACCTACTAAGTGTGGGAATCCCTCAAGATCTTGACCTCAGTCTTGTTTCCCCTTTTTCCTTTCCCTTTTCTTTCTTTTCTTTTCCTCCTTTTCCTCCTCTTTTTTCTTCTTTTTCTTCTTCTTTCTTCTTCATCATCATCTTCTTCTCCTTCCCCTCCTCTTCTCCCTCATTCACTTATTCCTCCTCCTCATCTTCCTTGTCTTCTTTCTTCCTCTTTGCTTTCTCTATTTCTCTAGCTCTTGCCTCTCTCTATGTCTCTCTCTCTGCCTCTCTCTGCCTCTTTTCTCTTCCTCCCTCACTCACCCTCCTTCCCTCCAGTCTTTCTTTAAGATCTCACCATCAGCTCTAGATTGAGGACTCCTAAATCTTAGTCTCCAGTTCTGGCCACTATCCCAAATTAATTCAAATTCATCCATATCCAGACTTTTGAGATCCTCTGGGGAAATAAGAACTGCCAAGTCTGAATATAAAGAATAAAGACAATAACATAAGCCTTACTCTCAGAGATATGGATGTAAAGAATTGATGTTGAGCACCAGCATATGTACACGCACAAACCAGAGCTGTGATTTAATTGGTATTAGGATATTCCCCAAATGAGAAAACTCTGTTATCTGGAATAGATAGTCTTAGAGAGTTGTCTACGACACTGAGAGATTGTATGGTCTATTCAGGATCACATAACCTATTTGTGTCAGGGGGGAACATGTCTTCCTGCCTCCAAGACCAGTTCTCTATCCACTACATTAGATTGCCTCTCACATCTATCTCTATGTGGAAATCTATATCCTTGTCTACATCTACTAGAAGTTTGCAAATTTTGGAACTTTAATTTTATCATTCTTAGTAACTTCCATTTCCCAAAGCCTCATCATTGAAGTGTAGTGATTCTTTGTACATAACCTCCTCACCTCACCAAATCCCATTTTCTGTAGGAGTCCTTTCTCTGTCCACCCAGCTCCCGATGCCTTCCCCTTTCAGAATGATCTTCCATTTAATCTACATATTTTTTTACATACCTAGTTACTTATATATTATCTTTTCTATTAAAATGTAATCTGCTCCTTGAAGGATATACATGTATCATTTCTCCATTTCTTTCTGTTACTTAATAATACTTGTTGACTTGACAGTATGTATCCAGTGGGATGTCGGGAGAATAGGACGTGACAAACATTTGATGTTACAAAACCTGAGTTATTATTTGGACTCTAAGGTTAGGGCTGTTTCCACACCTACAACTCTATAGATTTCCCTATCAATCAACAGACTGTTAGAGCTTTTTCTAGAGACTTGTCTAAGACCATACAGCCTCTGTGTGTCAGAGATGGGATTTGAATCTAGATCTTCCTGGCTTTAAAGCCAGTTCTCTACCCGCTATACCATACTGCCTTGTTGGGTAAGTATTCATTATTATATAAAGGACATTAAGTTTACTTCAGCAGGCAGCCAGGTAGTACAGTGGATAGAGAACAGAAGAAGGAATCAGGAAAACCAAGGTTCAAATCCTGTCTCAGAGTCTTCCTAGCTATGTTACCTTGGCCAAGTCATTTAACTTCTATTTACCTCAGTTTCTTTATCTGTAAAATGAATATAGCACCTACATCCCAAGTTATTGTATGGATTCTAAAATTCTTCACAATACATAAAGTGCTATGGGAATGATAGCAATTATTATCTCATCACTTGGCAATGCACTTGGAAATAACCACAGTCCATGTACTGGTAAGAAAGCCACAAGGTTTTAATCACAGTCATTTGTACTACTGCCTCAAATAACCAAATTGAGGTTATTTAGAGGAAAATGCCCATGCTATTCCAATATGGCACATTCTCTGCCTCAGTGGGTCTCAGCCATTTCTAACATTCCCCCAGCCTTCTTCTTGCTAACCATCTTTCTTTTCTTCATCCCTTTCTCCTTTCCAATTCTAGAACTATAATAAAATTGAACCTGCCTTTACTTTGGAAAAGAAGTAAAAATTCAATACTCTCTAGTTTCACTCACCATCATTATGGATTTGCAAACAAAACACATCTTCCTGGCTACCATCTTCATGTGTATGTTACATACCCATTTTAGAATGTAAATTCTCTGAGGACAGACTGCCTTATTTTTGTATTTACATCTCCAAAGTTTATTAGAACATAATAAATGCTCGATAATGGCTTTTTCACTCATTCATTCAGGAGCAAGTTGAACTGGAAAACATCAGTTCCTTCCAAATCCAATACTACTTCAGCTTAGAAAAGCATGACCTCAAATCCCACTTTGATCATACTTTTTTTTTGTCCGTTGATGCTTTTTGTTCAGATCTATGATATTCTAAGTGTGGAGAACTTGCAGTGTGGAAACTACCCCTCCTGATACAGAGTGAAAGATAGCATTGTGGATAGAATGACAGGTGGCAGTGTAGCATAGGAGCTAGAGGGTTACCTTCGGAGTCAGGAAGACTGGGTTCAAGATAGGTCTTGTCTTCTGACCAATGTCATCTGTGTGGTCTGGAGCAAAAGACTTAACTGCTCAGTGCCCTTGGCATCTCACTGAGATTTGTACATGGTTGGTGCATAATAATTGTTTGTTGAAAAGATGCTGTCGTTTTAATATTATCAAAAATTAATTAAACCATCGAAAACCTCTGTGTTGTGTCAGACCCTTAAAGGATTCATTTTTACTGAACTCTCCTAGATTTGTTTACACAAATTTCTCCTATCTTTGGAGAAAGGGGGAGGTCTGTCCTGTGAGAGCTGGCTTTGGGGTCAGAAGAATGAGTGAGGAACAGGAAAAGGCAGGAGGTATGTTGGCACATGTGTGTGCCCCATGTGAGCAAGTACCACTCACTGCATCTCATCGTAATGAATCACACCGATCTTAAATGGGATTATCAACTGAACGGAGGCAGGGCCACTTTTTAAAAATCATGTTCCTCTGATCAAACAACTTCACGCAATTCCTTAACGATTTACCTAAAGCAAGATAAAACATGACTCTGTGCCCTCAGCCAGCCTAGTGAGATTAAATTAATCTCAAAGCACACATTTGTGGAGGACTGCATCACGGGCAGGGCAACAGGAGAACAAATGACGTGATTGTTTTCTTTCGTCCAAGATTCTTTTTCCTTTTTTTTTTTCTTCCAAATTTCGAAAGAACAAAGAATTCAGAAATGGAGTTTTGACTCATGATGAAATATTGGCCCCATCTGGTGGCTGGCAGGAAGGAGGTTTCCCTCATTCCAGGGGGAACATAGTTTGTGACAGGGGTCTCCCATGGGGTCACACTGTATGCTATATATTTCTAGTCACGTGCCTACTTCTAGCGGATTGAGTTTCTCTCCAGCACCAGCAGGGTCTAGACTAAGTAGGACTAGAGGGGTTCTCTTTAATGGTCCCAGGTCTGAGTGAAAACATTTTGATGAGTTCCTGGGATCTGATTTCCTGCTCAAACTTGGATCAGTTTTCATTTGGGATCCCCTAAACGGTTCTTCCTGGCTCTGCTCTGGAACACCAAATACCCAGGTGGGATTACCATCAGTCCCTCCTGGGTTTTGCCTCATATTTCTTGGAATGTAGATGAGAGAGATTTGAGAAAAGTAGTGTCCTTCCGCCCAACTAGTCCCATAGCTGAATTGGACCCAATGTGCTTTCAGGTAATTTACCTTAAACAGGAGATGGAAATTGATCTTCACGAAGGAAAGAGAGAATGGGTAACTGGGCTGATGAGCCTCTTTCGCCAAGCCCTCGGGTCATTCTAAGTAGACCTTAGAGGGTTTTGCTCACTGATGCTGAACTAAATGATGCATTAAATTAGGTGAGCTCTGGTTATAAGTGAAGATGAAAAGGTCCCCGGAGCTCTGACCAGGAGGAGGGAAAGTTTCCCTAGCAGGATGTTTGCTGTTGCACTTTTCCATTCCTGGTGATAGAGACTTTATGTGCCTTACTCCCTGCTGCCCACCCAGTGTCATTTCCTGATAAATATATAAAGTTAACTGTTGTGGAAAGGGCTGTTTTGTTGCTTGGGTTTTGTCTTCTTTTAATTACAGGAAAGAAAAACTAAACGTATGAAGAATAAAACAAGCTTCCCGATGTGCAGAGTGGACTTCGGACAACGTCCTTGAAGATCACGCCATCGGGATGGGGTCAGCTTCACAGAGCATGCGAAAAGGAGCCGTGACATCCATGTGTCTTACCCAGGCTGAAAAGAAGGACAGCAGTCATTTACTGTACACGTCAGTGGAGGGACACAGGGGAGACACTTAAAAGATGTGGATCTCATTTTCTCTTAAAGGGCAAAGGGCAGACCATTTCACAATTAAGGGCTTCCAAATCTGGAGCCCAAGGTTATGGGAGAAAACTCCTATCTGATCAGGGTGCAAATTGCTCCAAGGTCTGGCTGTCAATCAAGCGGTATCAATGGACCTTTCTTTTTTGACTATCTACAAGCTCCCTGGATGCAGTCAAGGCAAAATTTGCATGCTTTTTACTCTCTTTGAACTCAACACTGACTCATACATCCACATTTGGAGCATGCAGTCATGGGAGGGTGGAGAGGACAATGTAACAAAAAAATTAAACTACAATAATGTAATCATCAAACAAATATGGACACAAAAGTATTTATAAGAACATGTGTTCATTCACTAGCATTGTGCGACCATATTAATTCTTCCTTGACAAAGTCTTAATGTGACACTGGAATAAAAACAGGACTTTCTGTTTCTATATTGATCCTAGTGAAGTGCATTATTTTTAGAGGGAAGAAAAATAAAGGAGGATTTTTTTTCCCTAGCACCTTTGTAAATACTAATCTCCATAAAAGTAGCTAGAAACAAAAAGTGAAATTAAGGTTTGAAAGTGATAAGAAACAAACCTGAGCAAAGTGGCAAGTTAGAAGGAACAGTATAAGCAGGAAACTCACCTGATTTTTACAAAAAAATAGAGACAGAGGCAGAGTTCTAATGAGCTTCGATGGCTAACATCAGCATTTCTAGCTTCACATAGAATATAAAATGGAAAAAATAAGGTTGCCTCAGGAGGTAGGCTTTCCTCCCTAGTAAACTACAAGGGAAAGATAAGTGAACACTTGTCAGAAATGATGTAGACTAAATTCTTTATCAGGGAGTGGTTGATCTGGAAGGTCTCTCTTAAGTTCCATAATTTGAACAGGAAGGCAGGAGAAAAGAGAGGTAATATGCTATAGGATGGATAGTCCATAAGTCCTTCAAAGGCAGGGCATGAAATTTTGTACAGTATACAGAGTTGATAAGGACCCACTCTGAGTATTGTTCATGACACTGTTTCAAGAAGAAGTCTAGCCATCCAAACGATCCCATCTTCTTCCCAGAAAGAGGATTTTAAAATAGCAGACAGTGAGAGATATAGACAGACAAGCAGACAGACTGATAGAACCAACCAAAGAGCTCTTTTCCATGCTAGTCTGCTTGCCAGAGAAAAAATGTAAACCTCATAGGGAAGAGAGAGGTTGAAGCCACAGATGTCCTGTTCATCGTTTATGAACAATTTGGTCAGAAGGTCATTATGATAGATCCTACTAAGATGGACATCTTAAACTGTACTCTAGAGATTTAATGGGGGCTCTTTCCTGCCACTTTTAAAGGTCAGGTCATTTTTCGATCAAGGAGGTCCAATCTTGTTAGCAACAAAAAATTGACTCTTTTCTCCACTCCCATGACTCATTGCAATTCTGTTAGTTCCAGTTGGAGCCCAATGGGAAACCAATATATTACTTTCCTCTTCTTGATTCTCAGTTCTGTTCCAAAGAGTTAGATGAATCAGGCAGAACCTACATCACTGCCTGGGAGAGCTGTGCACTTAGGGTCCCAACAGGCTTCTAGGAATATTATTAAATTAGTCTTCCTAGATTATTTGATGAATGAAGTGGGAAGCATGTGGCAAGAAAACTGGACATGAATCCAGGAAATCTGGGTTCTAGTCTCAGCTCTGCCAGTGTGTAAAAGCCCTTTAGAATGGTGCCTCATCCTTGCCATTTTGGGGATCTGAGTTTCCTTAAAAATTAGGGCAGAGAATTAGTAAGGGATTAAGTAATTTCAAAGTTGAGACCAGCATGAAAACAAAATAATTCTTTCAATGGATTTCAAGCTTCTTTACCAATTATAGCTATCCAACTAAACAATCAGTCAATTAAAATATACTGGTTTGTACCAGTCACTATGCTAGAAGTGAGGATCAAAGGTTAAAAAAAATAGAACAGATTTGCTTGAGGTTAGATGTATTAGGGACAAGGGAAGGGCAGTGGTTCCCTCTTACTGAAGGTCTTTCACTAGAAGCAGGACGATCACTTTACATGGTGGCTACATTGAGTAACAGACATGATTTTGGGGATCCTTTTCAACCTCAGTTGCAAGAATAGATGAAAGTTCTTAGTGGAAAATAAAGAGGAAGGGGATGTATTGCTTTAGGTCAGTTTGTTGTTATTGAGGAGTCATTTTCAATCATGTCTTGCTCTTCTTGACCCAAGTTTTCTCGGCAAAGATACTGCCAAGTATCTTTTCCATTTTCTTCTCCAGTTCATTTTTTAGATGAGCAAACTGAGGCAAAACTGATTTAAAAAATAGAAGCAGTTCTAATCAGCCTGAAAGGTTAACATCAACATTTTTGGCATCATATAGAATATCAAAAAGAAAAAATAATATTGCCTCAGGAGGTAGATTTTCTCACTAGAAAACCAGGGGATTCAAAGGTTATGTGACTGTCCCAGGATTACACAGCTACTAAGTGTATAAAGCTGGATTTGAACTCAGATCCTCCCAACTCCAAGTCCAACACTACACTATATGCACTATGATGACTATCATAACCTGGACACTTGGACAGAACACTTTTTTGGGCCATCTCTCATAGGATCCTAGATTTGGAGCTGAAAAGAAACTTGGAGATCATCTAGTCTAACCCTCCCATTTTTTTATTATAGCTTTTTATGTACAAGATATATGCATGGGTAATTTTTCAGCACTGACAATTGCAAAACCCTTTATTACAAGGGTTGTAATACAAGAGTTGCCGAGATGGCAGGTTGACCAATACATGTTATATATGTTAAAGTATATTTAACCCTCTCATTTTAAAGATGAAGATAATGATGGTGATAGCTTAATGGTAACCAAACGGCAAATGATTAATGGTAATGGTATAGATGAAGATCATCTTCATATTGGAGACTTTGAGTTGGATGTATCTTAGAAGTCAGCTGGTCCAGCCCCTTTCATTTTACCAACAAAATTAATTCTCAGAAAAATACTTGACCAAAGTCACAAAGTTTGTGTCACAGATGAGATCCAAATGCAAAACTTTTATAAAATTAGGCCAATGTTTGTGGCAGAAGTGGGAAGCCAAACATGAGCGCAACCTGCCCTTTTCAGGGACCACACATAACCTGTCTGGCTCCTTAATGTAGCTCCCCCTGCTCCAAATAGCCCTTTTAGCAATGCTATATTCTTTTGCCCTACATGAATTGCCTCTCATAAACCCAGAGGGGGAAAATGCTCAGAACTCTCAATATAAACAAGCTCCATCTGTTTTTTATAAATGAACAAGTATAATAAAACCATAACTTTTTTGGGAATATCCAGTGTATTATAATGAGAAAAAAAATATTGTCTCCATCTGGCCACTGGGAGAGAGGGTTTTACATCAGCTGGAATCTGGAGTTTGGGTGGTTGGGAGGAGTAGAAATTGGGAAGAGGGCAGTCCAAGATCCCCCACTTATCGTAGAGTAAAGTGAGTTCTTGAAAATGTGATATCCAGACCCTGATGAGTAATTGCTCTTCTTTAGAAGAGAACATGAGGTCACCAAATTTGTCCCACCAATGCAACATAAAGTTAAGCCTTTGCTTTTGCAGATCCTATCGTATCTATGATATGAGGACTGCACATGGGCTGAAGCAGATGAGTTTGAAGAAAGAAGCAAGGAAAGAAACCAATTGGTAGAATCCTCCTTGCTGAGAATCCCATCCCAGGCTATGCTTCTACAAGGGAAGATTCATGAATAAAAGCTGCTCTCTGAATCAGGAAGCTGGTGGGCTGGATTCTGTCTCTTAGTAATTATGTGATTGGAAAATCCATTGAGCCTCTCTGAGCCTCAGTTTCCCAATTTATAAAAGGAAGGGATTGGACTCGGTTATTTTTAAGTCACCTTCCAGTTGCCAAATCTGATCCTTTGGTCTTATAGAGGGAAGATTTAATGAATCTTGACTGTTGCTAATTATCTTGAGTGAAAATGTTTCTAAAAGACATCATAGATTGAGTCCAAAGGAACCTAAAAGCTATCTAGTCCAATCCTTTTATTTTACAAATGAGGTACATGATGTAAAAAGTTGACATGACTTACCTGGTCATGCAGGTAGTGTAAGAACAAGAGAGAAGATTTTAACTCAGTACCTCAATGTCAAGTCCTGTGCCCCTTCAACTGTATCATGCCAGCTCACAAAATTGGAATTGGAAAGAAGCTTGGAGATCATTGAGTCAAACTTCCTCATGTTACAGAAGGAACTGAAGCCAAAAAATATATAATGGCTTTCCCAAAATCCTGCAGTTAGAAACATGTAGGTTGAGTGTGATCAGTTACATCAGCATACCTGCTAAGCATTACCGCTGTACTTATCTATTCCATTATGCTGTTTTGATGGGGGGTTTTGTTGAAAGGAAATTGGAGTTAAGTGACTTGTCCAGGATTACATAGTCTAGTAAATTAAAGTTAAGTATCTAAAGTCACATTTGAACTCAGGTCCTTCTGTCTCCAGGATCAGTGCTCTATTCACTGAGAATAGCTGCCCCCTACTTATTCTACTATGGGCAAAGTGTTTTCCCTGTCTCTGTCTCTGTCCCTCTGTCTCTTTCACAGAGTTAGTCTCTGTGTTTATATGTAAGTCTGTCAGTCTCTCTCTCTCTCTTTGTCTACCTGTCTGTTTTTCTCTCTCTCTCTGCCTTCTTTCTCTGTCTTGTCTGTGAATGTATGTCTCTCTCTATCCCTGTCTGTCTCTCTCCTTCTCCCCTCCTTAAAATCTTCACTGACCATAGGCTCACAAAGACTTTGTCATCAAAGCACAAACTGAAATAGATTTTTTTCCAAATTAGAAAGCTTCATTTAGTGATATTCCTGGTACTAGAGTGGACCTGCTGTCCAAGAACCTGTATAATTCAGTAAGAGAGTAGCTGTCTCTGTCCCATTCTCTCACTGTTGCAAAATACAAAATATTGATGTAATTTATCTGGTGTCTTAGAACATTTTCTCATTGGTAACCAATGGGAGGAAGGGAGAAAGGAAGGAATAAAGAAAGAAAAAGAGAAAGAGAGGAAAGAAAGAAAGAAAGAAAGAGAGGACAGAAAGAAAGAAAGAAAGAAAGAAAGAAAGAAAAAAGAAAGAAAGAAAGAAAGAAAGAAAGAAAGAAAGAAAGAGGAAGGGAGAGAGGGAGAAAGAAAGAAAGAAAGAAAGAAAGAAAGAAAGAAAGAAAGAAAGAAAGAAAGAAAGAAAGAAAGAAAGAAAGAAAGAAAGAAAGAAAGAAAGAAAGAAGGAGGGAAAGAGGGAGGGAGGAAATAAGCATTTATTAAACACCTACAATATTCCAGGCACTGTGTTTAGAGCTTTACAAATATTATCTCACTTGCTCCTTACAAGAGAGGTAAGAGCTATTAGGATCCACATTTTGCAGATTTAAAAAATAAGCAGACCCAGGTTAAGTGACATAGCTAATGAAGCGTGTAAGGCCAGATCTGAATGCCCCTATCCACTGCCCCCGGCACAGCTCAGGAGCCAGCTCCCACAGCATCCTTTTAGGTACATCTTGTGTTATCTCGTATTCTTTCATATGTGTTTATCTGAGAACCTGTTGCAGGCACCACCACCACTTTTACCCTCCCCCCTTCAAAAAATATCCCCTCAAAGGCAGGGAGGATTTCTCTTTTGTATGATAGTTGCTCAGCCTGGAGCCTGACATATAGGAGAGACTTGAGAAACATTTGTTGAACCGAATTGAGTTGAGTTTTCATGGAAAGGATGAGCAGCTAGTGGAATGCAGAAAAGAAATGGGGTAGATTCTGTCCTTTTATGTTCTATACTAATGCTTTAAATCTTGTGTTCTGACCCCAGTGGCCATCTTGCTGTTCCTCACAAATGAGGCTCCAGCCTCCTTATCTTTGCCTCCACAGAGGCTGCGCCCCAGGCTGGAAACGTACTTCTCACTTCTGCCCTTTCAAATTCTTAGCTTCACTCGGAGGTCAGATCAAATGCTTCCTCCAACATGAAATCTTTCCCAGATCCCCTCTCTTCCCAGCTCAGATATTAGTGCCAGCCCTAAAAAGTTATCTTATATCCTATGTTACGGGGAGAGCTGATCTAGAAACATCTGAGTTTGTCTTAATTCTAATTTCTATTAGCTGTGTGACTGGAAAGTCATTTGCCTGTTCTGTGCTCTGTGAACTCTCACAGACTAGAAGGTGCTAGTCTGCAGTGGTCAGCTCTGCCTCTAGATTCTGACCCTATGAGGAGTGAACAGAGCTAAGAATCATGGAGTCTTAAGTTTGGCTTCCCATTCTTGCCACAAATCCATACCAGGTCATGAATGTGATTTCTTAATCTGCTGCCTTAGGTTCATATAGGCTGGCAGAAACTGCAACAAAAAAATGGTTAGTTATTGTCATTAAAATATGGGGAGGCAGAGAGAGACACACACAGAGAGAGACAGACACACAGAGACAGAGACAGAGAGACACATACACACACAGAGACAGAGACAGACACACACAGAGAGAGAAAGAAACAGAGAGAGACAGAGACAGACAGACAGAAACAGAGAGAGAGACAGACAGAGACAGACAGACAGAAACAGAGAGAGAGAGAGACACACAGACAGACAGACAGACAGACAGACAGAGACAAAGAGACAGAGAGAGAGAGAGAAACAGAGAGAGAGACAGAGAGAGAAGGGATAGAGAGAGAGGGGATAGAGAGAGAAAGGGGGGGGGAGGGACAGAAGGAGAGGGAGAGAAGGGGAAGAAGGGAGGGAGAGAGACAGACACAGAGAAACAGACAGAGATAGAGACACAGAAACAGAGACAGACAGAAAGAGAGAGAGAGAGAGAGAGAGAGAGAGAGAGAGAGAGAGAGAGAGAGAGAGAGAGAGAGAGCTACTAAGCAAAGGGACAAAATAGCTTGGCCAGGTGAGTTCTGAATAAAGCAAAGCCCATGCCCTGAGATCCCATTGGCCTAGTCCATAGGCATTGGTTGGATGAATGACAGGTATCCTGCAGGCAGCAACATGCATTCTGCCATTTCAACTGTTGACATCAGTAGTGGCTATCTTCCTACCCAAGCTTCCCTGCCTTCCTGAGAACTGTTCACAGAATCAATGCCTCGAGTACAATGAGGCGAGGGCTTTGTGCTGCCTGAGGTCCCAAGGGATGCCCCTAGACCAGTACAATAACCAAGCCTGATGATAAGGGGAAATCAAGTAAATCAGAGAGCCCCCATTTACCTGGTTATTCTTCCATCCCCTGGATCTCACGGCTGAAAATTAATCTTTACTGGGCTCAATGGCAACAAGAGGGTAATGTCTGGCTGGAGTTGGAGACACTTTGCAGAATCTATATTGGCTCATTTCCCTATGGCACATGGATGGAGAGTTCCCACTGCTATTTTAACTGGGCCAATCTTCATTTTGCTGGAAATAACTCAATGACTGATTTTTAAAGTGGTCTGAGAACACCAGCCCCAGGATACAAAGCCCTAACTCAGTTATTTTTGGTTATGAATATTTTTATTTGGACTTCAATAACACACAGGAAAATCCTTTTGAATGAGGATGTCACACCAAAGAGATAGCCGTGGCTCATTTCTTGAATACTGTTAGAGGATAACAGGGTTAGGTCACTATTCATGCTTTTCCCCCTATTTTTATCCTTTAAAAGATAATATTTGGATTTTCCCTTTCATTTTCCTATTCTAGATTTAAAGAAAAATAAGTTGATCACTCACTTCCTCCCGCCCTCTCTCCTTTTCTTCCACTTTCTAAGCTTTCTTCCTTCTCTTCTCCTTTCCTTCCTTCTTTTCACCCTCCCTCCTTATCTTCCTTCTTTGGAGCTTTTCTGCCTTCCTTCCTGCCTTGCTTCCTATATAGGAAGGATCTTCTACACTCTGCTGAGCACTAAGTGGAGCAAGGCCAAAAGTATATGAGAGAGCCTCTCCTTTCTAGGAGTATATTTATCAGCCCGTGTTAGGAATACTTTTGCCTCAGAGATGATGTCCCCTAATTATGAGCTATGATAAGAAACCCTCTCGTAGGTGGGAAGGAAAATCTTTGTTCAGGTGAGGTAATTTTACCTTTTCCAAGCCATCTGGAGAGCATTTAGTTAATTATCTTTGGGGGAAGGGGGATCAACCTGAGAACATTGCCTGATTACTTCAAGGCAAGTCCTCCCCCCTCAACTACTTGACTCACCATGAGGTAAGACCACCCTTCTACCTGAACATCTACTACAAAAACTGGTTTTTCTTTCTTAAATAATTTTTTAAACAATTCACCAAGTCCAGAAAAATCCCTTCCACCCTCTTGCTTCTTACAGGTCTTCTCTCATGCTGACTCTCTCCTCTTCAGTTGCTAAGCTGTCCTACAATTATGCCTTTCCTAAAACTATTGAGCCCTCCCTATGTTTATATAAGGACCCCAATTAAGCCTGAAATAGATTTGAGCACGGCAAACATTGTTTAAAAAATGTTAAGACATTCAGTCCAGTGCTCCTGTTCATTATTCTCTGATGAAACCTAATATTAGTAACAGCATGTACTGAGGACCTGGACCATGAATGAATAATGAAGCACTTGTATGAAAAACATGTGAGCACCTAGTTGCTTTCTTTGGCAGGCACCCAGTGGCGACGGCAGGGCCCTCATCCTTACACAGCGTTTGGAGGGTTTGCTTTGCAAAGGAAAAGTCAAAACTGAGCATTTCCAGTGGATTACCTATGGAAACTGTAAAGCCTTCCCCAGACTTGGACCCATCCCTAGCCCATTTGCACTGATGCATGCGTTAATTTTTCATGTTCATATATGGTTATTTCATCCACTAAAATGCTCCTCTGAGGCTTTAGCTTGGGTTCGCCAAAAAATGCTTCATCAGGTCCTAACAAGCTAGACAGGCTTCTAGTATGAGCCTGGTGATGACTGTATATCAAGGACCAACCCAGCCACGTTCAGAAAGGTTCATGACCAGTGTGGCTGTGGAGGGATGAACTCTGATGACCACAGACGCTCCTGAAGATCACGTGCTAAATGATAGAAATTTCACCATCTGCCTTAGTTGAGTTAAGACTCACCCCCAGAAAATCCCAGATCTTTGAAAGGGTAAGGGATTAAAGCACTGGATTTGGAATCAGGGAAATTCATCTTCTTGAGTTCAAATCCAGCCTCAGACGCTTCCTACCTGTGTGACCCTGGGCAAGTCCTTTAACACTGTCTGCCTCAGTTTTCTCATCTGTCAAATGAGCTGGAGAAGGAAATGGCAAACCACTCTAGTATCTTTGCCAAGAAAACCCCAAATGGGACCATGAAGAGATACAACTAAAATGACTGAACAACACTGCTCCTTTTCCTCCTCCCTTCTTCTCTTCTATCTCTTCATTCTTTTCTCTCTCCTGTTCTTTCTCTTGTTCCTTTTTGTTTCTTCCTCTTTTCTTCTCCTCCTTTTCCTTTTCTTCCTCCATAGTAAGCCCTTGTGTGTGAATATCTATAGGTAGAGTTTCCTCTGTAATATATCCTGAGAAGTACTTGGAGTAAGGAGTCTTTTGTTCAAATCCCACCCATCACTTTCTGGTGAGGTGACTGAATAAGACCCTTCACTTCTCTGTCTTAGTTGCTTCATTTGCAATATGATAGATATTCTCTAAACTCTTTCATTTCTAATCTGTGATGCCGCCAGTTTAGGAAGAACAATAGTTTGGGGAAAATGGAAGAGAGGAATAACCATACTAGGCTCCCTCTTGATCCCCTTCTTTTTTTAGTGAAGGTCCTCTCTTTGCCTCTGTCCTGACTCCTACTGTCTCCCCATCCCCACCCAAGGAGTTAGTAAGTTTTCGCTGATCCAGTTTGGTTAAAGCATTGGATCTGGAGTCAAGAAAACCTGAGTTCAAATTCAGCCTCAGACATTTCCTAGCTATATTACTCTGGACAAATTAGTTCACCTCCATTTCCTCAACTTTAATAGCTCCTACTTCCCTGGATTATCATGAAAATCAAGTAATAAAATTTATGAAGCGTTTAGCAGAGTACCTGGCACAGAGAAGGAATTTAGTTTTAAAAACTTTCTCTTCTTCTTATCTATTTTAAGAATACTTTTCCAAAGTTTCCCATATACACAATATTTTAGGATGAATCAATATTTTAGGATGAATCCATCAAGTTTATTATCAAGAAAACAGATTCAACTCTTGCCTGCGATTGGGACCTGGAATCTCCCTTGCCTGGGTGCGGGCTCACGAGGCAACCTACCCGCTGGCCATAATTGCTTCCCTTCCCGCACATGTAAAGAAATGCCTGCTCCATCTGCAGCAAACAGATCCCTCTTGTCAACACCGCATTTGCCCGATGAAACCTTAGCAGGGTGGTCATGTTACACATTCCTCCTGGTGGAGCCGGTCCTCCAGAAGTGGGGAAGGGGGAGCAGGGGAGATTTGCCCATAGGATCGGGGGAACCCTCGGCACCTTATGGATGAAAGCTTGATGGTCCAAACTATCCTAAGGGTAAATAAAATCCAGCCAGTTGCCGCGCTTTGAAGAGAGAAGTCACAAGGAAGGAAAAAAGGAGAAAAAGATGCAGTTATGTAACTCGGGGACATGTGGTATAAGAAATGGTTCTACCTGCGCACCTGCACACCTGCACACACACACACACACACACACACACACACACACACACATCAACAAGGCTGCTCCAGCCGTCAATCCATGGACCCAAACAGCCAGGCCTGAAAGCCATGGTGAAACCAAATCCGAAAATTGCTCACAAGCAGCAGCGGTACAGGAGTCAGCTATCCGGCGGGTGGGCCCCTCCTGAAATCGCATCTTGGGGGTCGAATTTCAGGGGCCCTGGGATGCTGCGGCCACCTGACCTGGGTCCCCGAGCCTCATTGGCCTCCCGGTTCCCAGACTGGGGTATGATGTAACCAGAGTGTGTGGGAACCACGAATGAGTGGCCGATAGGCTTTTTCCCAGTCGTTTATGAGACTTGGCCACTAATTCCGCCTGCTTACCTGGTTTGACTGCCGGTTATCAGGAAATGTGAACTCCTAAGAGGACATAATGAGTTGATCTATACCTGTAGCTGATCTTAGTCACCTTGGGGGAAAATGACACCGCCTGGAGAAAATAGCAATTCAGAAAATCGGATTATTGGGATTGGGATTTGGCTGGGATCTACGTGAATGTATCTGTATTTTCTTTGCTGCACGACTATATGATTGACTAAAGTGAATATCACCCTAGGTAGAATCTAAACAAACCAAGCCATTATATACTTTTTGTTAGTTTAAATGCGTTATTTTATCCATTCTTCACCCCCCCTTTCATTTTCTTAATCTCCCGAAGTTTTTGCATAAACAGAAGCGCTGTTTATACTGATGTGATTTGTTGCCATGGTAACTTTTGGCCTTTAAAATGCTTACAATATATCAGAGACAACTCATGGGGGAAAAAATATCCTTGTTTGACAAGAATAGGTAGAACCTGTTTGGCAAACTCTAGAGCAAACCAAATACAGAAGGAAAGAGAAACCTAAGGTTTAAAACCGCCCTTTGCTTCAGAGGAACTTCCCAAAATTGACACAGGAGAAGAGAAGCACATATTTGGGCCTTGAACCGTCATCAACATCCAGCCACCCTTTATTCCCAATAACAGCAGCTGAAATTAATAGGATTTGACTTGTATCCCCAAGACTGGTGCCAACCAGGGCCATAGCTTCTTCCTGGTGACAGTTAAAGGTTTCCAAGGTTGCTCTGAGTCACAGTTCTTAAGTTTATTAACCAATAAAGCGCTAGCTGATTTAAACAGTGTTTGCCTTTTAAGTCTTTTAACATCTTTCAAAACTTAGTCATGGGTCTCTTCATAAGGAAAACTTTCATGATCTCCCTAGTAGTTTATATCTTCTTCCTTCTCAGTTTATCGGATATTTATTTATTAACTTTATTCTCAGTAGAATGTCTCTTCATAAGGAAAACTTTTGAGATTTCCCAGTAGTTTATGTTGTTTTTCTTCTTGATTTATCTGGTATTTATTTATCTATTAACTTCATTCTCAGTAGAATGTTTCCTCATAAGGAAAACTTTCATAATCTCCCCAGTAGTTTGCATCTTGTTCCTTCTCAGTTTATCTGGTATTTATTTATCTATTGACTATTCTCAGTAGAATGTCTAACTTTCATGATCTCCCAGTAGTTTGTGATTTTTTCCTTCTTGATTTCTCTGGTATTTATTTATCTATTGAATTTATTGTCAATAGAATGTAAGATCTTTGAGGGCAGGGATTGACTTTGTTTATTTTCATATCCTCTTAGAACTCCCATCACCCAATATAGTGTCTCATAACGAAGAGATGTTAAATAAACGTGTTGATTTTGATTGAGCCGAGCTTTCAACTTTATCCTGGGCATAGATACCACAGTGAAGTTCTACAGAGAATGTGACATCTTTAATCTCATAGAGTTATAGAGAATTAAGGAGAATGCACTCCCCCTCCCTAACCTATGCCTTGAAGAATTCCCAGCTTCCCAAAAGTATCAGATGCTGCCTCCTACATGATTCTTATCCTGATTCCCCCACTCATTGCTTAATGTTTTTTTTTTTTCTCTTTTAGCTTAGGAACTATAAACTTGTCACTGAAGGGATATCAATGAACAGATCGCCCCAGTTGGAGCATTTTCATTTTTTGCTTTGGCATCCCCGGCACCTAAAAATGCCTGGCACATAGTAGGCACTCAAAGCTACTCATCAATTTAGAACAGACATTAGAAAATTTTATTAACAGAAGGGAGACTTTTGAAAACCATAGGTGCTATTTATCTGGAAGAATGAAAACCTGTGTTTGTCATGACTCCTCTCCACCAGGTCTTCTCCACACAAGTAAGAAATTAATTGTGGTTAAAATTGGATGGCATTCACACCCCACATTAGCCTTTCATATTCTCCAAGTAGCTAATCCAGTCAGCAAACATGTCATTAGAAGAGAAATCCCTCAAAGCACCTTTGTATCTTCCTTCTTTTCTTGGGGAGGCAGGAGAAAACGTTTGGCTGGCCAGCATACACTCGGGAGAGATAGTGCCTGACATCTATTTAAACCTGTTGGGAACTATATCAAACATTAATGGGGATTAGTGTTAGAACTGGTGTAAACAGAGCCAACAGGCCACTGAAAGTGCGGACTCACATTCCCATGAGCGACGCAGTAAGCAGAGCCTTTGAAGAAGGGAGTCGCCTTTGGGAGATGGTGTTCGGTGAGCTCGTATTTGGCCGGTTGGAAGTAAACACACCTCGGATATGTTTACTTCGCAGCACCAGCACCTACGTAGCCGCTAGGTTTTCAGCCCCAACTCCCTCAAGAAACGAGTCAAGTTCAGAATGTGCGATTTCGCCATGAAAAGTCTCCAACACAGAGATTTTTTTTAAATGATTTAGTACTTCCAGGTGCGCTGTAATTCTTGGCAGAAAAAGTTAATTCCAGGTGTGTAATCTCCTAAAGAAATCTGTTGTCAAAGCGGGATAAAGCCATCACATTAGGAAAATACAAGTTCACCTATGAGCAAACTACAAAGTATGGCTCGGGAAAGGTCTGCGCCGGTCGAGGAAGCCTGCAGCATGAAAGCAAAACTCCCTTTGACTTCTGTAAACACCGGTGGGTTCTGGGCACGATTTCAAAAAAGGTGAAGCTGAACATGCATGAACACAGAGAAATATGACATGCTCTTAGTGGGAGGTATGGGGTGGGGTTTCAATTGCAAGCCAGACTCTAAGACACAGACAAAGGAAGAAAGAAAATTCACTTTATAGCTTACAGATTTCCCCCCAGCCCTCCTTCGGTTTGCAAGCCCCGCAGTACCCACTGGGTGACTTAGCCTACAACAGTGGCAAGAATGAGATGGGTGGCAGAAAAGTGGGGAGGATTCCACCAAGTCCCCTAAGAAGAAGGCTCCACCAGGGAAGGGAAGAGCCCTAGATAGTGGAATGTTGGTGTCCCCTAACACAATAGACATTTGCTAACTGGGCTCCTTTAAGAAACATTTATTTATGACAGGTTTATGAACAATATAGCATGTACAGAACACCAAAGTCCTTCCAAGGCTTGTTTTGATTTCCATATGTTCAGATGAAATGAACATCCCATTTCACAGCAGCACCACCAGCTGCCCTTGAAGTGTTTGCCAGCACTGTATCCCTTGGGGGCTATTACCAACAGATTAATATTCTGTGGGTCACTTAATTTAAAAAAAAAAAACCACATCATATAGGCATTATGTGATTAGAGATCCTGCAAGCCGTTCAGAGCAGAGAGGGGCTCTACTTGTATCTGGTTCAGAAAATCTGGCGACCTCCATTGATGGAGACCTCCAACCTGTAGATCCTGAGAGGGCGGGCAAAAATATGAATGAACAGAATTAATGTGTCCTCTTTTTCCTGCTCTATCAGGAACCAAGACAGGCCCTCGAATGAGCAACTTGTTATTTGGAAGCAGACCAGGGCAGTTTGTAGGGAGGATCTGGCCATGACTGAAAATTCCTAAGAAAAGGTGTGGTCAGTGTTGCTTACATACTCTCTTACCTCCCCTGCTTAATACCTTCAGGGAAATACAAGAATGATAATAATAACCTCCTTTTCCATATTAGTCTATCATATCAAATTCTTCCTGTGGAAATAATATGGGTTAAAATGTGTTTTTCTTTCTCCTTTTTGTAAGTTTTAAATGTGCACATCAGGGTTTTCCCCTATTTTCCGAAGATCTAGTGGCTCAAAGGACATTGATGTCTTATTTCTAACTGATCCTAAATATATATTATGATCCTAATTAATAAGGAGGAAGAGAAGGTTAATTACCATACCTTTAAAAATCAGCTGTGCAAGTGGAAAGTACATTGAGTTAGGAATCAGAAGATCTGGATATTAATCTAGCTCTGTTACCTAAGGAAGTCATTTGCTTATTCTGGGCCCCAGATTCCTTATCTATAAGATAAAGGGAATAAATGACCATTAAAATCCCTCCCCATCCTAAGTCCCCTAATATAGAGATAATATAGAATTATCAATAAACGGGAAAACATACTGATGTCCTCCTCATTTCCTCAATAGATTTATTGTTACCAAGAATAGAAGCTAACTATGGAGTATCCAAAAGAGGCACAAAAACAATACAGATATGAGCATCATGGGGTAGATTAGGAAGCCTCTGACTCATTCCATGATCTTTATGAGATAACAACTAATGGATCGGCTTTATATTTCATTTAGGAATAAGAATAAGTTGGAAAGTATACAGATGTAACAATCAAAATAGTGAAGGGTTTGTTCATATCTTGCCAGGATTAGTGGAAGTGTGTGAGCATGCTTACTTATCCTAGAGAAGAAAAAACTGAAGGGGAGCTGGTTGTTAAGTGGAAATAATGGGCATATGGAGAGAACATGACCACTCTCTCGTGTGGATGAGAGAGAAGGGGCAAGTTGATCATATTATATGCATTATAGATTGAGGGAAATCAAATTCCAAATTTTTCAAAGGAAGAATAGATGGAATCACAAAACTAAAATGGTACAGGGGAAATCAATGTGAGAAGGATAAGAACTGCCTAAGAATTAAAATCTAAAGACAAAAAAGGAAACCAGCCTGAGAAGAGAGAAAAACATCATTCATCTGAAGAAATTAATGTGAATACAAGTTAATCAACTTTGATTTCCATAAGAGACATGCATAAAGTAGAAACAAGACCAAGTAACAAAGGATGAAATAAGAGTGTGTCAGCGTCATAAAAATAGTGACAGAAGCACTAAAGTTCAGAAGGAGCTGAAGCTGGAGAGCAGGGCTTTGGGATCCATATTATAAGAAAAAAAAAAGATCAAAGAATAGATCGAACCTTTTGCTTAGGGAGGATGGGACAGCAATAACAGACAAGAGAATGGTTTGATTCTTCCTTAATTTCTGCTTGCTTTACCAATGATCTTTGAATTGTAAAGGCAAGACTAGAAAACCTTTACCAGAATTGGACAGCCAAGAGAAGCAAGGAGATGGTAACAGAATTTCTAAGGGTCTTTAAGAAATGATTTTTCCAAAGAACTCCAAAGATCCTCACATCCTGAAAGAACTGATAGATGAGATGGCTGAGTCACTGGGACTTGACAAATCATGGAAAACAGGAAAGGTGCCATAGGATTTAAGAAAGATAAGGGTCCCACTTTGCCCCCTCAAAAATTAGAAATGAATTGAGTCTACAAACTATAGTCCAATGAGTCTGACTTTGATTCCTAGGGAAATTTCATGAATTCCTCAAAGAGATTAGTATCTAAAAAAGGAAGTGGAGATGACAAAAAGCCATCGTGAATTCATCATGAATACATCATGCCAGATTAAGCAGATTTGTTTTTTTTTTAATGGGATTACTAACCTAGTAGATAGATTGTTGTAGATAACCTTTATCTAGATTTTAGCAAACCATTTAATATATTTTTGTATTATTCTTAGAGGGAAAATTGAGAGAAGTAAGCTGTTCAAAAGTATAATCAGGCAGACTTGGAATTGGCTAAGTGGCCAAACTCATAGAATCACGATTGACAGTTTAACTGCTTGGTAGCAGGTCTTCAATGAAATGCTGCAAAGATCTGTGTTTGTCTCTGAGCCACTTAACAATTCTATCAATGATTATCTAAATAAAAGTTTAGCTGAAATGCTCATCAAATTTGCAGACACCTTTCTGGCTACTATATTTGATGAGAATCAGTGGCCAAAAAGATCTTGATAGGCTAGAGCATTGGATTGAAGCAAATAAAATGAAATTCAATAAGGACAGGTGAAAAGTCTTGCTCATCAATTTGAAAAATCAACTTCATGAGCAGAATATGAAAGGGGATAGTTAGGCAGTAGCTTCAGCATAAGAATCATAAGGCTTCAACAGTGGGATATGGAGCCGCAAAAGTCAACGTGAGCTTGGACTGTCTTAAAAGAGTCATAAATTCCAGGAAGAAAAAGGAGAACATCAGTATCCTCATATTCCATTTGGAGTATTATAGTGAGTTCTGGGTATGAGAATTATTTATATATACCTAAATAAAATAAAGAAAAAAATCTTTCTTGAGAAGGAAGACACTAGTGGCTAAATAGAACTGCCTTATGTAGTTGGTGGCTCATGCACTGAGCTTTAAAAAAGCTAGAGATTCTCAGAACAAGAAGTGAAAAGAGAGTGCAATCAGGCATAGGGAAGAGAGTGTGCAAGAACAAAGAAATAAAAAGAAGAAAAAAAACTGGTAGATCATTTACAAATGAAAAATATGAACTATACACTTTCAAACTTAATCTGTATTGTTATCATTATTAAAGCTAGTCAATCAACAGAACAAAAAGTAAAGATATGATTTGTATCCTGAGTCAATTTCTGAAGTATAATTTCTCACACTGAAAATTTTACAATTGTCTTTCCTGAGTCAATAGGGACTGTGTCCAGCACATTTTTGGTCATGTGTGAAGAGTAAGGTGAAATCCACTAGATTGAATAGTTGCGAAGAGGATTCATATAACAAATCTGGAGAAAGTCCATTTGTGAAAAGACTTTAAATGCTAAGTGAAAGAGTTTGGACCCAATTCTAGAGGCAACAGGGTGCTAATGGAGTTTGAGTAGAGGAATACCATAGTCAGACTTGAGCTTTTAGGAAAATTACTTTGGCACCCAGGTGGAAAATGCATTGGATTGGAAAAAAAGATTTAAATCAGAGAAAGTATTAAAAGGTTCTTGCAAAAGTACAGGTAAGAGAAGATGAGGGTCTAAAGTAGAATAATGGCTCTGGGAGTGGAAAAGAGTGGGACTTAGGTTGTACAAATAGAAGCAAGAAGATTTGGCAACCAATTGCCTAAGTGGGATAAGAGAAAATGAGGAAGCAAGAATGATTCTAAAATCATTAGTTTGAATTCAGAGTACTTCCACTCCCAGGCATATGTACAGGTAATTGAGAATTAACTACTTTTAAAAATCAAGTTACTGGTATTTTTAAAATACCCATTGATATTCATGAGTGAAAGGTGGTTTGGTCTTCCTACTCCATCTCCACAAAGTCTGATTCCTTTGTTTTGTGTAATTATGAAGCCTGAGGTACTTAAGGCGTGGAAGGGACACGATCTACATGAGCTGATGTCTGATCTTTCTTATGAAATCATATACCCTTGAAGAAGTAGAGTTAGTAACTTTCCTCAACACATGCAATTTTATATACACATATGTTTTAAGGTATTTTTCCATCACAGAGAAATTAACCAGATTAGCTGAGTTGGGGACTATAGGACCCCACTCCATTCTCAGACAGAAACTTGAAAGGAATTAAAGAAGGAAGGAAATGAGATGGATAACTGGGCAGCACATCTGTGTACTTACCTACACAAACCTTGTATTATTTTTTTTTATTCCTCCTGGGGAGGTAGGACCAGAGGAAGAGAGAAGGATCAAGTGCTTGGGCATTTTAAAAAATGAAGAGCTTTCAATTCTCTGGAAATGTTTTGGTTTTTCTTGTACTGAGGGTCATACTTCAATCAACTGAATTTCACCCATTTTATTGAGCATTGATTACCAGGCCTCATGGATGATAGGTTTTTTTTCTCTATTCTTTGTATTACCACCACTGTTCAGTAGAGTATGATCAATAGAGTAGGTGTTTACTAAATGTTTGTTGACCAACTATTATAGGATACTGGGGATAATAAAAGAAATTAAGACAGAATCCCTGTCCTCAAGCAAAACATAGTTCAGATGTAGGAACAAAGACAGAAACACAAATCATTCTAGCAGACAATAGAGGAAATATAGCATCATAGGAGAGGTAATAATAGCCACAAAAACAACAACAATAATAATATAGTTATAATAATGACAATAGTTCTTGATATTTTGACATCTATCTCCAATGACATCAAAAATCATCTGGACTCAGAAAGTTTAAAATTCTTCAAGGAAGAAATGCAAATGTTTAATCTATATTAGATTGCTTGCTGTCTTGAGAGGAAAAGGAGAGGGGGAGAACAATTTGGAGCAAAAGATTTTGCAAAGATGAATATCGAAAACTTTCTTTGCATGTATTTGGAAAAATAAAATAGTATTAATTTTTTGAAGTTTAAAAAATGAAATTCTTCAAAGAGACACAGAGACTAAAGATTTTGACTTTGATTTTGAAGGTCATATCAATTAGTAGTAGAAGGCAACACCTAAAAACACCTTCTTCTTCTCCACATAAGATACAAAAAGCATAAAATTATTGAAGAAGAAATTGTGGCTGAATGAGACTTCCTAATATCCTAAAATCAAAGTGAAATAAAAAGGACACATTTAAAAAGAATGAACACCTCTTTAACATCAATCTTAGTGGACATTTTAGGAACTCTAAAATGAATGATAGCATACTTAGAAAGTATCCTCGGAGAACAATCTGGAATTATGCCCAACGGGCTATAAAACTGCATGCCCTTTATACCCAGCAGTGTCTCTACTGGGCTTGTATCTCAAGGAAATCATAAAGGAGGGGAAAAGACCCACATGTGCAAAAATGATTGTAGCAGCTCTTTTTAACATAGCAAAGAATTGGAAAGAACTGGATGCCCATCAACTGGGGAATGGCTGAACAAGCTATGGTACATGAAGGTAATGGAATATTATTGTTCTACAAAAATGGTGAACAAGCTGATTTTAGAAAGAAAGAAAGATTTACATGAACCAATGCTGAGCAAAACAAGCAGAACCGGGAATACATTGTACACAATAACAGCAAGGATGTATGATGATCAATTATGAAAGGCTTCAGTGATCCAAAGCAATCCCAATAGATTTTGGACAGAAAATACCATCTGCATCCAGAAAAAGAACTAAGGAGACTGAAGGTAAATCAACACATGCTATGTTCATTTCTTTTTTCTGTTTTGCTTTTTTTAAATCTCTCCCATGGTTTATCCCTTTTGCTCTTATTTTTTTTCTCCCAACATAATCTATCAATGTGTATTAAAATAAATGAACAAAAAGAAATAAAAAAGAAAGTATTCTGATAAAAACAAAGCATAGGGCTAATCACCTCTAATGAAGCTATAAAAAAGAAGAGCATGTTCTCACCAAAGGAGGAAGTGAATTACTAGACTCTGCCCCTAGTGTTTACAACTATAGCCAACTGAAAAGAACGAGAAAAATGAATGAGAGGATTATAAACTTTCATCTCTCTTCCATCTACCATCTATTATCCATCTACCAGTATCCTTTAAGTCCCTACTAAAATTCTGTCTTCTACAGGAAGCTTTTCCCACTCTCCTCCCCTTAACTCTAGTGTGTTCCTGATTTCAATTATCTACTTATCCTACACATAACTTGTTTACTTAAAATCTCCCCCATTAGATTATAAACTCCTTTAGGGAAGAGACAGTCTTTTGCCTCTTTTTGCATCCCTAGCACTCTGCACAATGCCTGGCACATAGGAAGCACCCAAGAAATATTTATTGATTTACTGTTACCAAATTTTATTAATTTACATAATATTCCAGTGAAATTGACCATTAAAGAACAATAGTAGGATATTCAAACATTTATTAAATATCAGCCGCAATGCTAAGTTCTGGGATATAAATACAAGCAAAGGTCTTCTTTATTTGACCTGTTCCTCATTAGCAGAGTCTTACTCAGAGGGAGGCAGCATCCAAAAGGGAAAGAAAAAGAATCAGTGCATAGGAAGTTGTCTGAGATTGCAACAATCCTGAAGTTCAAAGAGACAGAAGCTCTTTAGGAGAGAAATAAATGTTGACCACTTAGGCTTCTCCCCAAAATAGAAATTCTGAGAGGAACCCACCAATGGTAAAAGGGACCTCATGTAGTGGAGAGATGTTCTGAGATGATAAGGGATTGGTGCTGAGGGAAGTGCCAGGATAAAACTACATTTCAGGGATGTGCTGGAGCTAGCCCATACTAACTTGAGAGCTGGTTGTTGTTTTCAATGTGAACATTTACACTTCAAAAATAAGTAAATGTTACACATCAATTTTGACCTTTTTTTGTTTTGTTGATTGTGGAGATTTAAGAAACTATGAGTAAAATGTTAATAATGCAGATTAAATTTAAAACTGTGTTGTACCTACTTTTGTAAAGGGGAGAAACATTTAATAAATACCAGTCACTGTGCTAAGTTCTAGGATAAATACAAGCAAAGGTATTCTTTATTTGACCTATTCCTCACCAGCTAAACATTTAAATATTTGCCAACACAACCTTTAATGTATTAAAGTCCAGAAAGTCAGAAGCCCCAGCAAGAAGGAAATGTAATATCTGCCCCTGGACCATTTGAATCTAATGTGCATCAACTCCATCATCATAAAATGTTATTCTTCCATTAGAATATAAGCTCATTGTAAGTAGAGATCATTTCACTCTTTGTAGTATTATCACGATCCTTCTTTCTTCTGTTCATTTTCTTTCTCTCCCTCTTTACTAATTTTTCCCTAATAATCTATCAATCAATGAACCAAAAGGTATATATTAAATAAATACTATACATACAATTCCGTTACTAGCTTTATACCCCCAAGAGCCCATTGATGAAAATAAAGTCCATAGTTATAACAATATATTTAGAGCAGCACTTTTGTGATAGCAAAAAATTGGAAGAAAGATTGATACTCATCAATCAGGGAATAACTAAGCAATTGTAGTACATGCATATAATGGAATATTACTATGCTATTAAAAATAATGAATATAATAAATATAGAGAAGCCTGGAAAGATTTGCATGAACTAAGGAAGAATGAAGTAAGGAGAGCCAAAAAAAAAACAATCTACATAATGACTATGGAAATATAAAGAGGAAAAATAATCACCAAAAAAAAAAAAGTCTAACAATGAATGTTGCAAAGATCTAGTATAGTTTCAAAGAATATACCTCCCATCCTCATCTCTTTGCAAAGATGAAAAATCTACACATGTCCACTGTACAATTTTTTTCAAAGGTTTATTAATTATTTTTTTCTTTTTTTCCTTTTAGTCTTTAAAAATATTATTTGTCACATAGGATGGAAATTGCCTCAGCATTAAGGCCTTTTCATCCTGGAACATTTCTTCACCATATCCACCCCCTTCTCCCAATGGTAAGTATTTTCCGGGGCTGAAATCAGCCAACTTTCACTTCCTTTCTCATTATGCTTCTGAATTTGAAGACAAAAATAATATTTTGGTATTCCATCCTTCCCAAACATACTTTTCAACTCCTTTTTTTTGTGTGTTGTATATACCCATTGGAATGTAAATTTTTTCAGGGCAGGACTGACTTTCTTTTTGCTCATATCTGTATCTCCAATACATAGTTCAGTGCCTAGCACAAAATAAATGTTTAATAAATACTAGTTGTTACTGAAAATAACTATAGCAATAAAACAAGAAAAGACATAAAATAAATAAAAAGTAAAAATAAAAAATAAAAAAAAGTACAAGGAAACAAAATGACCACTCTTTGCAGATGATATGATAATATACTTAGAGAGCCCTTAAAGAATCAACCAAAAAACTACTTGAAACAATTTTCTAACTTCAGTAGTTTGCAGGATATAAAATAAACCCAACTAAGTCATCTGCATCCCTATATATTACCAAAAAAAAAAAAACAGCAGAAAGAGATAGAAAAAGAAATTCCATATAAAATAATTGTAGGCAATATAAAATATTTGGAAGTTTACCTGCCAAGACAAACTCAGGGATTATATAAATACAATTACAAAAACACATAAGTAAAAACATCTAAACAATTGGAGAAATACTAATTGTTCATAGATAAGTTGAACCAATCTAATAAAAATAACAATTCTACATAAATCAATTTACTTATTCAGTGCCATATTAATTTAACCACCAAAGATGTGTTTTATAGAGGTAGAAAATAATAATAAAATTCATCCAGAAGAACAAAAAGTTAAGAATATCAAGGGAATCAATAAAAAAGATATATGAAAGAAGAAAGCTTAACAGTTCTAGATTCCTAGAAATTTAAACATATTACTAAGTATAATCATAAAAACAATCTGGTACTGGCTAAGAAATAGAGTGGTGGATTAATGGAATAAATTAGGTACATAGTAGTAACTGACCGTAATTATCTAATGTTTGATAAATCCAAAGATCCAAACTTTAAGAATTCAATATTTGACAAAAATTTCTTGGAAAAATGGAAAGCAGCTTAGAAACATTTGACAAAAATTGCTGGGAAAACTAGAAAGCAGTTTGTCAGAAATTAGGTCTAAATCAACATTTCACATTGTATTAGTATACAATAAGGTCAAAATAAGGTCAAAATGGATGAATGATTTAGACATAAAAGGGATACCATAAATAAATTAGAAGACCACAGAAAAATGTACCTGTCAAATCTATGGATAAGGGAAGTGTTCATGACCAAACAAGAGATTGAGGTGATCACAGGAAATAAAATGGATAATTTTGGTTACTTGAAATTTAAAAGATTTTGCACAAACAAAACTGTCAGCCAAAAGTAGAAGGAAAAAAGGAAACTGGGGAAAATTGTTAAAGTAAGTTTCTCTAGTAAAGGCCAATATATATATATAGGGAATATATAGGGAACTGAGCTAAATTTATCTAAAGAGCCATTTCCCAAATGAAAAATTGTTAAAGAATATGAACAGGTAGTTTTTGAAGAAGAATTCAAAGTTATTAATGCAAAATGCTATTATTCACTACAGATTAGAGAAATGCAAATTAAATTAACTTTGAGATATTATTTCACACTATCAGTTTGGCTAATATGATGGAAAAAGATATGGCAAATGTTGGAGGAGATGTGGAAAAATTTAGCCACTAATTCACTGCTGGTGGAGTTGTGAGTTAATTCAACCACTCTGGAAAACAATTTAGAACTATGTCCCCCAAAACAATAAAATTGTGCTTACCTTTGACGCAGGAATATCACTACTAGGTCTATATCTGGAAGAAATCAAAGAAAAGAGAAATGGACTTATAGCATTGATTTTTGTGGCAGCAAATAATAAGAAATCAATTAGTTTTGGGGGAGTGCCTGAATAAATTGTAATTTATGATTATGATAGAATATTATTGTGCTATAAGACATGAGAAGATAGTTTTAGAAAAATTTGGAAAGTGAAGTGAAGAGAGGCAGAAAAACATTGCACATAGTAACAACAATGTCATAAGATGATAAACTGCAAATGATTGAGCTTCTCTGATCAAGATGATTCAGATACTGCCTACCTCCAAAGAAAGCAATAATATACTCTGAATGCAGGTTGAAGTATACTTTTTTTTTAACTTTTAACTTTATTTTTCTTACTTTACTTTTTGTCTGTGTTTTTTTTAATAATATTGTTAATATGAAAATGTTTTTCATGACTTTACCTGTATGACTGATATCAAATTGCTTACCTTCCTAAACAGGGAGGAGGGAAAAGAAAGAGAAAATTTGGAACCCTACATTTAAAAAATAATTATTTTAAATCTTTTTACATATAATTGGGAAATATTTAATGAAATTAAACTCTATTAAAATAAATATATTTTGGTTGTTATGTTACTTTCTGCCTTAAAGGGAAAAAAATTAGGAATGGAAAAAGAAGAATCCAAGACTCTAACACTATCACAAGACCCATGGACTACTCTACCATGTTTCTCATACCAATAACTAGAGGAGTTTCTGAAGGAAGGTGGGTAAAAAAAAAAATCAGTATCACACACAAATCACTTCCCGATGAAACAGACGATTCTTTCTTTAAAAACTCCATCTTTTTTAACTTTCTTCATGTAATTCTGCTTACAAAATAGTGGGAAAGAGTCCTATTACTGGATTTAAGGGAGCATGGCTTTGCATCCTGTCTCTAAAGCATACTGGCTGTGTGACCATCATCTTCATCATCACATGAATAATTTTTATTTAAGTCAATTAATTTCCCTGAAACTTAGTTTACTGATATTCAAAATGGGAATCAGAATAAGAATATTTACCTCACAGAACTGTTTTTTGAAGCTCAAATGGGATGATGAATCTTAAATTCTTTACAAATCTCAAAATGCTATAGAAATGTGATTATTATTGTTATTGCTTTCTGTAGATTTTGAAGTCAGGAAAATTTGAATTCAAATTCAACCACGAAGTAGTTATATGATTCTAGGGAACACACCAAATATCTATCTACCTCAATTTTCTCATCTGTAAAATGGGAATAATAGTAGCATCTACTTCCTAGGGTCTATATGAGGATAAGAAGAGATAATATGCTAACTATTAATGTTGTGATTTTCATTATCAATTTTTTTCTTATAAGGGGCTAAATGTATAAGTGGCCCTGAGAAAAGTCACTATCTTACTATTATTCCTTAATATTTAATGTTCTGGGGGCCACTGTACAGGTGGATAAAATATAAGCTTTTTGTAGTTAAATAAAAGTATTTGGCTGTAAGTTTGCTCCGTGTAGGCTCAATGTGAGCATGCTCAAGACAAAGCCAATTACAGACAGTACCATGAGGACTTGATTTTGCTCTCTACTGCTAGATCTCTATAATTTGAAAGTATTTTTTTCAAGAAGCTTGAGATTTTGAGAATTTGACAGGATGACATCTATTTTTAAAAATTATTTCTACTTTGTAATTTATTATTTTTATTATCATTTATGCCTTTTCCCATTAAAACAAGGAAAGAGAATTTTGATTTTACTACAGACTTCCAGCTTATCCATATTTTTCCTATCATGTCATCCTTTTAACTTGACAGCCTTTTAGGTTCTAGCTGGAAATCTGCAAACCCTATTGAAGGGTGTCCTACTTTGAGAGTGATGGACTTGATTTAATGAGATATTTGAAGACAAAAGCACTCAGCCAAAATTAGACTCAGGGAACAACTTCTGGATGTATTCCAAGAAGCAGCAATTGCTTATACTCCTTAGCTATTTAATACTTAACAGAGCTTATATTCTGTTAAACAAGATAAGGCTGTATACCAGAAAGGCTTCTCAAGCTACCAGCCAACAAACATGTGGATGCTAGAGGCATCCTTTCATCAAAGGATCTCAGAGCACTTTCCCATGGAATCATTAGACCTCACGATATTCTGGATTGCCAAGTTTTATTGTCTCCCTTTTACAGATGAGTAAACAGAGGCTCTGAGTGGCCACCCAGCTCATTGGTCTGCAAATTGTAGCATATGGGAAGGGGTGGAGGTCCTCCTTTTCTTGCTGACCCTCCATCCTCTAGTCTCTCCCCTAGAAACGTTCTTAACCTCCTTTCTGGTTTCTATGTCCCCACTGACTGTTGGGTTTAACAGGGCAATTTCTAAATGGATGCCAGTCTTTTTTCAGAGACCTATGCTGTGAATGAAGATGCCAGGTTAGGGCAGGAAAGGTGGTTGCTAATTATCCTAACTCCCCCTGCTGGTGAGCTTTACATAGTCAAAGCAAAGCTGGCATTCCTACATAAGTTATTTGCAGAGAAGGTGAAAATGAATCGGTAAAGGGAGGTTCCTTCTCTGGGAGTTCCCTACAATAATAATATAAAAAAAAATCAAAGACCAATCCATATTACCTGTCCTACATAAATAACTGTTGATCAGTTAACCACCTTTCCTATTCCCCAAATCTCTCTCTCTCCTTTAATTAATAGAGAACCTCTCAGCCTCAGTTTCCTTCCCTGTAAAATTAAGAAATTTAGATCAGTCTTTGCGAATCCCTTTCAGCTCAAAATCTTTGATTCTATATTCCTTTCAGCCATAATAAAAAAATCAAAGACTAGTCCATATTACCTGACCTACATAAATAACTGTTGACCAGTTAACCACTTTCCTCCTGTCCCCCAAATCCCTTTCTCTCCTTTAATTCATTATAAACTTCTCAGCCTTAGTTTCCTCTCCTATAAAATTAGGAGGTATAGATCAGTCTTTATGGATCCTTTTCAGCTCAAATTCTTTGATTCTACAATCCTTTCAGCCATAATAAAAAAATCAAAGACTAGTCCATATTACCTGTCCTACACAAATAACTGTTGACAAATTAACCACTTTTCCCCTCTCCCCAAATCCTTCTCTCCTTTAATTCATGGTGAACCCCTCAGCCTCATTTTCCTCCACTGCAAAATTAGGAAGTACAGATCAATCCTTATGGATCTCTTTTAGCTCAAAATCTTTTATTCTATAATCCTTTCAGCCACAATAAAAAAATAATAATAATTTAAAAAAACCAGTCCATATAACCTGTCCTACAAATAACTGTTGACCAGTTAACCACTTTTCCCCTATCCCCCTCTCTTTCCCTCTCTTTCTTTTAATTCATGATAAACTTCTCAGCCTTAGTTTCCTCTCCTGTAAAATTAGGAAGTATAGATCAGTCCTAATGGATCCCTTTCAGCTTGAATTTTCCCATTTTACAGTCCTTTCAGCCACAAACTTATGATTCCATAATAAAACAGGATCCAAAAAACAAGGGTTTCTTTGAAACTTGATAATTGGAAAGCCAATTTTAACCTCACAGACCACTACTAAATTTTAGATGCTAGATTATTTTCAAATCCAACCTTTTGTGGAGATGTCAATGTGGGAAAATGTCTCTTCTACAGATTTCTCATTTCTTCTTTGGGTTGTTTTTCCCCCCTCCCCTCTCTCCGTCTGGCTCTCATTTTTTGTGCCTGACAAAATTCTCCCCAGTGCCTCAGCTCTAGACTTGGACTTAATAAGTGCCAATAAAGATTGTGTGTTATCCTTAGACAGTGGTCGCATTCCCCACCTGCTAATTGCTTTATTTCTCCTTACTGTTTCCGTCCCCTCATCAACAGAGGCTTCAGGAGAAAGGGCAGTGAGGTAGAACATGAGGAGGAGAGTGAGAGGCAGCCGAGTGAATGCAGCTGTAATTACACAGGAGCCCGGCCTGAAGCAGTCTTCTTGAATCAATTATAGACCCTGGATTACTGCACACTCCAAGGATGGGGCCTCTGTTTTAATTTGCTTAGAGAGCTAGCTTACTGGAGATAAGCGGCCCATTTTCTTCCCTTTGGTCTACTTCATTGGTCCTCCCTCCAAATTCACAGAGCTCCTTTTCTAATGTGCCTTTTCCAAATCCATATGACTATTATGGGCTGGGGGAGAGAATGACATTTTAAAATGGATTTGGTCACTTTCTTTTTCCTCTCTGTAATTTTTGTACCACTGCAGCCTTAGTCGGGTCATTGGTCTGTGAGAACTTGTTTCCAATCATACCTGTCCATGGTCCTTTGGCAAAATTTTATGCCCTCGTTCTCCTCCATGTTTCAGTCACCCACCCCTAGGTGGATAACGACCATCTTATTTGAACGTCTAATAGACATGCTGAAACGGCCACATCATGGCTGGGGGGGGGGTGGAGAAGAGGAGGAAGAAGAAGAGGCTAAAAAGAGAAGGATCATAATTATTTAGTCAGTAAACTAGCATTTATTAAGTGTTTAGTGTGTGTCAAGGATTATCCCAAGAAGTAGGGATACAAAGAAAGGCAAAAATATAATCCATGACATTTAGGATGTTACATTCTAATGGCAGAAATACCATATAAATATCTTGTTGGAAAGAAAATAGATAGAAGGTGATTTCAGAGGAGAAGGTAGTAATAATACGGGTGGGTGGGTGTGTATGTTGGAGAGAGGGAGAAGGAATCTTCCCACAGAAGGTGGGATTTAACATCAATCTTACAAGAAATCAGAGAGGCTAAGAGAAAAAGGGGAAAGGAAGAACATTCCAGTGAAGGGACAATCATTGAAAAAAACAGTCAAAAGATAGATTGCTATATGTGAGAAACAACAAGAAGGCAGGTGATATTGGATCCTAGGGATTCAAGTGGAAGAAGACTTGAAAGCTGAAAGTAAAATGATTGTAAAGGATTTAAAATATCCAATAAGGCATTTTTATTTTAAGGTTGGAGGTAAGAGTGGAGTTTACAGATTAGTGGGGGTGGGATGACATGATCAGATATATCTATGCTTTGGGGGAAAATCACTTTAGCATCTGAATGGAGGTTGGATTGAGGTGCGAAAGGGCTAGAAACAGGAGGACCAACCAGCAGAAAAATGCAATAGCCTAGCAAATATCACTGAGGCATCTAATCAAAACATGGTTAGCATCTGCCTTCCTCTTGCTATGATGGTGAACTTTGTCAAGATCTGGGGGTGACAAAACTTAAATCAGACATCCTGCATCCCAGCTTTTCAGTCTAATCTACATCAGTCTGGCAATGCACAAGGCACTGAGCTAGGAACTTGTGAGAATGAATGAATCTCTCTTATTTATGTTTGAACACTCAGAAGTAGAGCCTGCAAAAACCCATTGTCTAAGTTAGTCCTTGAAATCACGTTAAAGCTGCTTTACCAATATGAATTGAAAGTGGGTGTTGGGATGGAATAAACGTAGGTTTGTATTTTTCGGATGAGAGGAAAATGCTCAACAGGACTAGGTTTAACATCATCGTACATTCTCTGAGAATAATATAAGCTTCAGTTTCTCTTTGTTTTCTGTTTCTATCTTCTCTAATTCACTGTCCACATAACTTCTAAATTGATACCCCCAAAACACACATCTTCTTTACTCCTCTACATGAAGATCTTCAAAACTCCCTATGGCCTCTGGGAAAAAAAATTACAAAATTCTCACCTTAGAATTTAAAGCCCTCTAAACTCTGGTTCCCATTTCTTTTCTAACCTTATTTCATTACACCCTCTTCACACAATCTACCTTTTGGCCAAATTGGCTTTCTAGATATTCCCTATTCCTGCCATTCCATCTGCCATGTTTATGCCATTATACAGGTTCAAGCCCCCACATCCACTTCATCTCTACCTCATAGAATTGCCCAGTTATTTCAAAGCACAGAGAAAGCCTCTCTCCTTCTTGGAATTACTTGTTTTACTACATTTATTTATACATTTGTTTATTTCCTTATTTATTTGTATATTTATTTCTTTCCTTATTTTCTCATCAGTGTAAACATTGCATTCCTCCCAGGGGGTCCTCCCAGTCTTTGCATTCCCAAAGCTGATCGCATCACATGCCTGAACTGCCCTCTCCCCTCCTCCTCTTAGAATCTCTGATCTCCTTCAAGGCTTAGCCCTAGAACTACCTCCTCTAAAAGGTTTTTTCCTGTGCCTAACTCTCCATCATATTTATTTATATTTACGTTGTTTATAGTTTGAATGTATTTATTTTCTCCCTAGATCTTATATAAGCTGAGGGTAAGGATTGTTTCATAGATATATTAGGAGGAAAAAACTGACTCTAAATCCAGAAAGTCCTGAGTTCAGATCTAACCTCAGATGCTTAACTAACTTAATTTAACTAACTTAAAACTTCCTTACCTGTAAAATGGAAATAACAATAATACCTGCTCCCAGCATTGTGGTGAGGCTCAAATGAGATATTTGTAAAGCACTTAGCACAGTGTTAAAGCACATTGTAGGTGCTTAATTAATGCATATTGATGAACCGATTTTACATAGAAAAAAAAAAAACTTGATCAGGTTTGTTTAATTGCATCAAATTTAAATTTCCCAGATTTCAGAGCTGGAGGTACTTCAGAAGTCTCTTTAGTCTAGCTGGATAGAATGTTATGCTTGGAGTCAGGAAGACCTGAGTTCAAAATCTGCCTCATACACTTGCTGTGTGATTATGGACAAGTCACTTAATCTCTCTCTGCCTCAGTTTCCTCAACAATAAATAGGAGATAATGATAGAACCTAACTCCCAGGTTTTGTATATTTTTTTGTATTTCTAATTTTTTAAAGCCTTGAAAACCTTAATATGTTATATTAATGTTAGCTATTATTGTTATTGTTATTACTATTATTATTAGTTCAACCCTGCCATGACTCAGAATCCCCTAACATCCACAAAGTGGTTATTTCACCTTTGCTTAAAGACCTCCAGTATAAGGGAATCCACTGTTTCCATTAGGTCAAATACTTAGGAAGTTTCTAGTCTATACATGGCTTTTTGGAGGTTTTAGTTTTAGGGCAATAATATACTGAAATCTGGCTTTTTCATGGCTAATATCTCAATAACAAAATTCTCACTCAATTCAAAACAGGAGCGAATTAATGTCTTTTCCACTTGAAAAGACAACACAGTTCCCATAGAGAAGGTTCTGTTCTCTCACTCTAGTCATTAGGACAGCTCTTACCAAACCAACCAAAGTCATTTTAAATTGATTCCACTTGAGAACTAAAGGACTCCTCTAATGATTCAAATTAAATTTAGTTTTCCATATTATTTTTCTTAATTCAAAAATTGTAAACATGACTGCCAACCCTTCACATCACCGCTTCTCTTTCCAAGTGCCCTCGGTGCTGACTCAGAGAGTCCAATGGGTCCCCAAGAATAAATCATCCCCTGACAGGGGCATGGGATGGGCCAGCCAGTGTGATGTCAGTGCAAACATCAAGAATGGCACAATTCAGGGGCCCTACTTGGGGCTGCGATTGTAAATGTTAGAGAGAAAGGGATTCTATGGCTCTTCTCAGCCAGCCTTATTATCCTGACCTGAAGTCAACTGAGATGGGTGCCCCAATGAATGCTGGTCAGGAATAGAGTTCATAAATCGAGCCTCCAAGCTTGCTGGGTGTCCACTCTGGTTTTAAAAAAAGAGGATGCACAAAGAGCAGTAGGAATTTGGCTTCTTGTCTTCAGAGTTGAGTTGTGGGATCATATCCCAGAATTCTCCTGAGGAAGGCATGGGAACTTGGAATTCCTCTTTGTGAGGTTAAATAAGTCTGGTTTCCTTCCTAGCCCAAATGTTGGTTTCACATTGCTGTTTTCCCCTTTTCCTTTTGTGCGATCTGGTTTTTACAAAAACATAGTATCTGTCATGTCAAGAAATACTGTCTCTTTCCTGAATCATAAATGGAGGGACAGAAGGGACTTTACAAGACATCAAATCAAACTGTCCCATTTTACAGATGGGCAGATTGAAATTCAGAGAGATTAAAGAATGTGCCCATGGTTAGATATGAAGCATCAGAGGCAGTGCTGGAACCCAGGCTCTCCATCTATGAAACCAGCACTTTTTCCCTTATAGCCCTGGGGAACTGTGGGTCAGTGTGGCTCCCTAAAGTTAAATATATTTGGTTGGCGGATGTGAAAACCTAAAAAGAAAATATGATATAAACATTGAAAATATAATCAGAACTAAAGGGGATCCCAAAAGGTCCCTCTTTTGATAGTAGGATACAAGTGGTTTTGGATCCATAACACCCAGCACATAGTAGGTGCTCAATAAGTGCTTGTCAAATTGGATTATAGATTTAAAGCTTTAAGAGACTATTGGGTCTATTAAACAGTTGGAAAGTTGAGACTCAGAGAAGTTAAATGGCTTGCCTGTAGTACATCACATGGCTGGTGAGGCAGGATTCTAATCCTGATCTTCCTGATTCTAGGACCAGGGTTCTATCTGTTGTATTACATTGTCTCCTTCTCAGTTGAAGTGACAAAGAAGGAAACTGGTACCTACAATAGAAGAGTAAGACTTGACTAAAATTACCCAGGTAATTAAACACCAGAGCCTGGATTTGAACCTGCATCTTCAATGTTCATTCCACTGCCATCATGCAGCTATGATGACGTGCTCCACTCTGCAGTACAGCACCATACCATTCTAGGATCCCAAGTGTCCATTCATCAAATCCCTCTTCATATGCTTCAATAAAACAGTCTGTGTAAGCAAACATTATTTATCACACTTGTCACAGTCTGCATCTACATGGCCCTTTATACTTTACCAAGAGCCCCTCATAAAACCCTTGTGAGATCAGCAATAGAAGGATTATTACTCTCATTTTACAGACCCATAAAAGGATGATCAGAGAAGTTATGAGACTTACTGAAGATCACACAGCTAGTAAATGGACCCAGATGTTCTAACTCCAAGGTCAGTGTCTTTTCATGTTTCAGTATGTGAAATTCTAGTTATACAGCTGCAAAAAAACTATAGACTATAAGAATAACAGTTAGATGGGTACCAAAGTACCAGAGGTGCACTGCTTCAAGAGGGAGTGAGTTCTCCATCTCTAGAATTTTAAAGCAAAGGGTCAGACTGCAAGAGAGCTGACCTCTGAAAGCCCAAATAGAATCATAGAAAGTAAGGGCTTGATAATGAGGTGCTAACCTGATTGCCAAAATTTCTCCATTAAAGAAACCCTTGATTGAGTTGGAACAATGAAATTGGGTTGGTCTGATTATCAAACAGCTGAGTGACCATTGGCCATGCCCCTGAGTGACCTTTAAAAGTCATCGGAACCTAAAGAGAGGAAATCAGTTGGAGCTGGAGTTGAGGAGCATCCTAGCTCCCTGAGATGCACAAAAGATGAAAAGGGGCTAGAGTGAGGGACTCCATGAAAAGCTGGATGGAGTTGGAAGAAATGAAGGGTGGGCAGAGGCAGCCACCTCATACTGGGAGATCAGGCGTGAGCCAGAACAGCTGTCCTGTTGCAGAAGCCCTTCCCTCCCCCCTGCCCAGACAACAGAACCTAAGGTAGCAATTTTGCTTTGTCCCCTTAGGCTATCTCATGGGAACCTAAAACCCTTTTCTCTCGACAAGGGAAAGGTCAATTTATGTTTCTTTGTTTTCAACAGCTCACACTGTTTACTTTAGCTTTATAAACAGTGTTAATTTGGGGAATCTGCTCCTCTGAGTTTGGGGATTAAAATTAGGAGGAGGCTTTGAAAATGAATATTTCAGCAAAGAAAGAAAAAGGGATTTAAAATTTGGACTGGGGGCTCAGAGCTAGAAAGTAAGAGAATTACAGATTCCCTTTGTTTAACTTCCCAGATCAGAAAAAGGATGTCAGTACAGGAAATCTATGTAACAGGATAGGGAGGGGAACAAATAGAAGGGGCTGGAAAACTCTCCTCGGTACCCCACTTTTCCCTCCCACCGTTCCAATGGCATCCTAAATTTAGAAGTGGCAGAGATCTAGAGGTAATCTCTGCCAATCCATTCATTTTATAGTAGAGAGAAATGAGGTCTCTCAAGGGGGAGTTCATGATTTACCCCAAGTAGCAAATACAAGGGAAGGGTTTTATGGGTGATTTCATTCTAGAGAGAATTCTTGTTCAGGTATTATTTAGTTGCTCGATGGACACTGAGTTCCCTTTCAATTCTGAGATACTATGAATATTAAAAAATTAAGATGAATATATTATAGTGTCTGTTGCTCATCATAGCCCTAAAAAGAATAATTTGAGTGTTGGTGGAAGATTCCCCATTTCATTTAACTTGTTTTAAGCATGTTTTAATGTGGAAAACTTAAAGATCACCAGCATGAATATTTCCCTACTTGTATTCATCCAGACTTGAAGAGGAGTAGGAGAGACCCATGGCTCATACAGGAGGACATCTCAGACCTCCCTTTCTACCCTCTAATGAGAGAAAGAAAGTGGCTTCCTCACATTCTCTCTTGGCTTATTTGAAGTACTTGAATGCTATCCCTGCTAGGCTATAATAGAAATCCTGGTGGCCTTTTTTAATTGGGGATTCCATTTTCTGCACCTGCTTTTCTTACACAGTTCTCAGGATTGTGAAACAAAGTGCATTCTCAGGGTCAGCTCCAATATCTAGAGCAGTGCAAGCTTTCCAGCACATTATAATAGGAATAGCTGGTATTTAAATAGTGTTTTAAGCCTTACAGAGGACTTTATGTTTATTAGCTCATTTGACATTTACGACTACCCAGTGAGACAGGTCCCATTGTTCTCTCCATTTTACAGATAAGGAAACTGAGGCTCAGGGGGTGTGTTGATGGAGCTGTGTACTAGGCTTCATAAAGTGCCAGTTTGGAATCAAGAAGACCTAGATTTAAATGTTTACTAGCTCTGTGGCTAAGGTTAAGTCTCTTGAACTCTCAGACTCACTTTCCTCATCTGTGAAATAAGGATAACAATTCCTATAGTGCTTACTATTTTATGATGATGCTCAAATAAAATAATATATAAAAATCTCCTTACAGATTGTAAAGAGCTATATAAATTTCCATTGTTATTCTAATTAATTCACTCTTCTCATCATTTTGGATGATGTTCAAATAGAAACAATCTTGAAACAAGTCACTATTCTGCTATTATAATCTTTTAAAAAATAAAACATTATTGATTACTTTAATTTTTAAATTAACTCCATTGCCCAGTGTATTCCTCTCCTTTCCACAACCAGAAAAGTCATCTCTTTTACTGAATCACAAAAAGAACTTTAGTGATACTAAGATACTGGAAAAGTTGGATATTATATGAAATGTTCCAGACCCATTTTCATCCACCTCTGCAAATTAGATAAAGATTCCTTCTCATAACTCTTCTTTGGAGTCAAGCTCAGTTATTACAATTTTCCAGCATCCTGTTACAACTGTTTGCTGTTCGTATTGTTGTAGTCATTATGTATATATTTTCCTGGTTTCATTTACTTACTCTTGTATCAGTGTATTAGTCTTCCCATGTTTCTCTATATTTATCATATTCATCATTTCTTTTGGTATTGTAATAGTCTATTATACTCCTATACCACAATTTATTTAGCCAAACAGATAAGTATATACTTTGTTTCCAGTTCTCTTCCTGCCATTCTTTTAAGTTTAATGTTCAGAGGACTTTTGCACATGTGGATTAAATGTTTTTTTTTTTAATTGGAATAAAAGTTGAAATGTAAGATTATTCTCACTAAAAGCATTTGGGGCATGGAATTAGCACAATGAGGGGAATGATATATACTTCATCCTAGTTTCATATGGCTTTGATTTTTCCCTCTAAGTCTTTATATTTTGAAAGCCTTTGTTTCATGTACTTTAGAGAATCAGAGTATCCAATATCGTAAACCTATGAACAATATTGTTCTTAAATTTTTATAAATTAACATTATGTATGAGATACTTAGGAAAATAATTTTGCTTATAACAATAATCCAGTTTAAGAACATTTTTAAATCTTAAGAAATATTTAGGGATCTGTTTTTTATAACATGAAGATCTGTCATCCACTAGCTATGACAGGTAGGAAACTTCAGTTTAAAATTATTGCAACTTGTCTTTGGAGGTATTGTTAGGTGCTGAATCTTATGAATCTACAATGATCTGTTGAGTTTTTAAATAATAGCTTTTTATTTTCAAAATATGTGTAATATATGCAAAGAGAGTTTTCAACTTTCACCCTTGAAAAACCTTGCTTTCCAAAATTTTCCCTCCCTTCTCCCCATTCCCACCCCTACCCAGCAAGTAATCTCTATTAAATGTGAAATTCTTCTATACATATTTCCACATTTATAGAATGATACATTGTACAGTTTTACCATTTCTTTATGTAATCTGAATTGATCAAGGATTTTTAAAGATAATTTGTGGTGAAAATGACCTGATTCTGAATTTAGACTAATAGCTTCTCTTTCTGTCAACAAATCCTTATGACTCAACCATTTTTTGTGTACTTCTTTATTGACATATTGTTGATTGAATTCATGTAAATGTCTTATACAGGGGTCTTTTTTTTTTAGGGAAGGGGAGGCAGTCAGGATAAAGTAACCTACCCAAGGTCACAGAGCTAGTAAATGTTCAGACACTGGATTTGAACTCAGGCCCTCGTGATTCCAGGACTGGCACTCCACTAGGTGTCATTTAGCAGCTCCATCAAAGGGTCTTTTGATTTTACTCTTGGGTATTAACTATTTAATAAGGTCCATTCAGAAGTAAATTTATCAGCATTAATAACAATAACCATCAATCAATAACAATAACATCATCATCATAATCTTTTATAGGCACCTATATAGTAAAGGATCACTAAAATCAAGATGGCAACTGTAATGATCCTTAGGATGGAGGCCAACTCTCATTGACTTAGCAACCTTTAGAGTTAGCTTCAGAATAATTTATATCTTCCAGTAATCATCTATGTACCTTTACACAAGCTGCCCCCATGCCTGTTCTCTATCCTTCCAACTCTTGATACCCATAGTTCCTTTAACGGTACAATTCAAGCACTACCTCTTCCATAAAGATTTTCCTGACCCTTCAGTTGTAAGTGCTCTTTTCCCATCCCCAAATTAACTTGTAATTCATTGCATTTATTATTTTATTTATTGAACTATGTTCAAGTTATTTCACTTCTATAGAAATCAAGTTTCTTGAGGGTAGGTACTGTTTTTCTTTATATATTTGAATCCTCTGCATCGTAGACACAGTAGACATTTAGTAAATGCTTATTGGTTTAGATTGGATTGATCTGATAGCAACATCTCTACCTAATTGAAAACGGCAGGCTGTCTCAGAGAATGTCACATACAATGGAGAAGGAAGAGCAAGAAATTTTCCTATCCTGCTGAGAGGGCCTTGCAGATGGAACCATGACAGTAATTTCCAAAGATCCACAATCCACAATCTTATAAAGAACCTTAAAGAGATGACTGGCCTGGGACTAAGATGAGTTCCATACAAATGCTCACCTAATTTCTCTCAGATTGACTGTGAAAATATAGTTTTATGGAGCCAGTAAGTCAAGGGAACCCTAAGTTCTTAATTCCCTGTAGAGTATCATATCTGATTTCATATGGGCAATAATAGAGAGCAAGGGTACTTAACTAGCTCTCCCGCTTCCCCAAACACAGGATGGTAGGCTTCTTCTACATGAAGGAAAAACTTCTAAGAGTTTTAGATTTAAGTTTGTTGACTTAATATGAGTCCAAAGCAATGAAAAAAGCTAGTGTCTCTAAATGAGACAAAATGCCAGCATCATGAGATCTCATACATCTCAAAACTGAAAGAACTTCAGAGATCAAGCCCAGGACTTTGGAAACTTTTCCCACACATGACCCTGTTTATCTGAGAAAGTTTTATGTGACCCTGGATATATAGGTATATAAAATAGATATACAAATCAAATATATACTGATACTAAATCATGATTTTTCAGGAATGCAATCTACAGTTTAGGAAGTTTTGATCGAGCCCACTTTCTACCCGAACCCAGTCTCCTCTCTCCAACATCTCTGCCAAGTGGTTTTCCAGCCTTGTGAGGAAGAGCTTGCTCCCTCTCAAGGTGCTCCATCCTCTTTCCTCACTGCGCTCATTATCTACAGGACAAGAAGTAGGCATGAGTAGGATCTGCTTTGACCCAGAGAACATCTGCTGGGATGAGATCACAGTTGCATTTGAGTAATTTGTAGGAAGTTTTTCATTACATCAAACCTCAATCTAGCACTCTGCCACTTGCTACTTCAAGATCTGCCCTCTGAGGTCAAAGAGTATGAGTCTAATCTTTCTTTCATGTGACAGCCATTCAAATCCCTAAGGACAGCTGTCAGGTACACCCAATTCTTTCCCTTTCCAGATCAAAGGAGATGGAAGCTCCTGGGCAAACCACAATTCAAATGTTCTGTTCAGTGATGGGCACTCCAAATTAGGAAGGATGAACAGTGTAGAAAAGACTATAGAACAGGCCACAGTAGATCAGCAGAAGAAACTGGGGATATTTAGCCTGAAAGAGGGAAGATTTAAGAGAAACATAATAGCTGGTGCTGAGTATATGGAGGAATATCATGAAGAAAAAGGATGAGGCTCGTTCAGCTCAGTCCCAAAGGAGAAATGGATGAAAGTTGCAAAAGGGAAGATTTTTGCTTGACAGAAGGTTAAAAAAAATCTCAAGCATTAGAACTACCTCTGGAGGTTGGCCAACCCTGGGGAGAAGTAGATTCTCTTCAAGGAAGGTCTATTTTCAGGAACTAGAGAAGCACATGTTGGGTATGACGGGGATTTTTACCCAGTACAGGCTCAGAGTAGAAAGTCTCTGAGTCCCCTTTAAACTCAGAAGGTCTGTTAACTATTAGTCTTTGTCTTCTCTGATAGATTTTAAGACTTTCATCTGAAACACCAAGTACTAGAATCCTAAATAAAAAGATCCTTCTTTATGAATATGTCTCCATATAAAATCTAGGACAGACTAATAATAATATTAATAGTTTATAACTACGAGGTAATAATTATGAGGTTTGCAAAGTGCTTTGGGTACACAATCTCATTTGATCCTCATAATTACCCTGGGAGAAAGACAGAGTGGGGATTACTATTATCCCTAATTTTCAGATAAGGAAACTGAGGCTCACCAAGGTCAAATGACACTTACTGAAGGTCAAATGCAGAGGAAGTATTAGAACCCATCCTCGAACTCAAATTTTATGGCAGTAAAGGTTTTATCTCCCCTATTCTGTCCTATTTCATGTCTATTTGCTTATTAACATAATATTTGTAAAAGAGATTTGCAAACCTAAAAATGCTGTGTAAATGTTAGCTATTAGTATTTAAATACAAACATCTGAAATATTTGTTCACTCAATAGCAATACAACTTATATATATTAAATGTCTATTATATGTTAGGCAGTGCGTTAGGTGCTGGGAATACAAAACAATTCCTACTCTCAAGGAGCTTATGCTCTATTAAAGGGATAAAAATCCAAACAGAGAAATAAGTACAAAGCAAACAATGTACTACATTGGGAAGGGGAAATGTGACAATGCACATTCACTCCCTTAGATGTATATTTTCAAGAGAATATATGGCTAATCAAAAAAGAAAAAAGTGAGAAGAACTAAGAAAATCTTGGATACAGCAACAGCAAGATTATATGATGATCAACTGTGATGGACTTGGCTCTTTTCCACAATGAGATGAACCAAGACAATTCCAATAGACTTGTAATGGAAAATGCCATTCGCATCCAGAAAGACAACTATAGAGACTGAATATCAAGGCATGATATTTTCACTGTTTTTGCTGTTATTGTTTGTTTGTTTTTTTTCTTTCTCATAGTTTCTTTTTCCCTTTTGATCAGATTTTCTTAAACAGCAGGAAGAATATGGAAATATGGTTAGAAGAATTACACATGTTTAACTTGTATCAGATTGCTTGATGTCTTAGGAAAGAAAGAGGGAAAGCAGAGAGGGAGAAAAATTTGGAACACAAGATTTTGCAAAGGTGAATGTTGAAAACTATCTTTGCATGCATTTGGAAAAATAAAATACTCTTTAAAATAAATTTAAAGAAAGAAAATGTGTGTGATTGTGTGAGTCCAATAATTGGTATTTCTTTCAAAGATTGTATTATTGATATAAGTTCATCCTACATGCAGTGCACACATAGATTGTTCTTAAATGTTAATTTTTGTCATTTACTTGAATCTGGGAAATGATTAATTGGGGAGCAATTACCATCTGGGACAATGCAGATTTTCCTTGTCTGAACATCTTCCCTAGTAGGAGTTCATGTACATCTTGGTCACCAAAAAAAAAAAAATTTAAAATTCAGAGAATAATGAAACTACCACAGATACATTCGTTATCTCCTTCCTTGTCTCATAAATTTTCTCCAAGCCTTGAAACATATATAATTAAGTTTATAATAAAGTCTCCTTAATTTTGGCCCTGATTTTATTATTGTTCACACGTATCTGACCCTTTGTAACCACATTGGCTAAGATTTTATAGTTGTTTGTATTTCATTCTCCAACTCACTTGACAGATAAGGAAACATAGTTAAGTGACTTGCCCAGGATCACACAATGAGTGTCTTCCTGCCTCTATTTACCTGGCACTCTATCTACCACACCATCTAGCTGCCTTGGTCTTCTTCTACCTGAATTTTTTGTTGCTTTTTTACCAAATTCAAATCAGTTTATCCCATGAAGTGGACACTGCTATTTATCCCATTTTATCATTAGAATCCATGATTCCGTGGTCCTATGTGACTAGCTGTATGATCCTAGAAAAATTGCATCACTGCTCTAAGCTTCAGTTCCCTCACTATGAAATGAAGAGATTAGACTAAGAGATCTTCAAGATGTCTTTCATTTTTAAATCCATAACCTATGATCTACAAGCTATGTGTGTGACCTTGGATAAGTCACTTCATTTCTTGAAGGCAATTCTCTTATATATGTTACAGATGAGCTGCAAATCTATACTGGTGGAGGGTATTTCCCTACTGGGTTTTCTCTACCAAGATCTCCACCAAGAAAACAAAATGGTGGCAAAAATAATTAAGACATTAAGGGGAAAGGTGAATATAAAGATGGAAAACTACATCCTACCCTCAAAGAGCCTGCCATCTCCTAGGGAGACCTGCCATCCATCTATCTATTGGGCTACAGAGGCTACAAGTGATGAGATCAGAGGATCAGAGATGTAGCATTGGGAGAGATCTTAGAGAGCAATACCTCCTCATTTTTTTTGGTTTTGGGGTGAAATGTTTGTAGATTTTCTAGTCTCCTCATTTATAGATTAGAAAGCTGAGGTTACTTCTCTAAGACAACATAAATAATAAGCATCAGAGGGGAGATTTGAACCCAGGCCCTCTGAATCCACTGTCCCACAATGCTTCCCTAAAGAAGGAACATTTCTTCTTCCTTTAAGGATTCCATAGTGGCTTGTCTATTGTTCTTTACTTAAGATTTTCTTCAGACATTTCCCTTAATTCCCCCTGGGATTGAAGTATTAAATCACAGGAGCTTGGAGAACCTCCAGTAGAACCCATCCCTGGAAAAGAACCAAATCTCTTATAAATCCAACAAGAGGCTACCATTCTTTGCTTAAAGAGGCTCAAAATAACTAATCCCACCTTTGGACAGCTCTGGTTTTTAGTAAATATTATTTTCTTTTCCTAAATTTGAGCTTAAATGCCCCTTCTTCTCCTTCCGTATGAGATCTTCTCTTCCCCTAGGCTATACCTGACTAGTTCAATCAGTCAGTCATCATATGGCTTGGTCTCTAGGTCCTTCACCATCTTGGTCATCAAAGCAGTCTATTAATGTCCTCCTTAAAATATGACACACTGAACATCCCTTGCTTTTACCTACTTCCAACTTACCATTGTCAGTTCTTATCAGGAAGAAAACCTTATCTGTCCACTAATCACACACTACCTCTGGGATTTCCCTGAGATTATTTCCAAAGCATCCTTCCCACCATTTTCCCTTTTATTTCTCCTCTTCATTCCCACAGCTTACAAAATCTGAGCCCCACAGCAAAACAATGGCTCATCAAAAGGAAAGTAAATTCCTTTCACTTTTTCCCCATCTAAAGAAGTCATTCCCTTTCTCTTTCATGACACAGTACACATTTGCCTCCCAGCCTAGACAACAGTTGGCAGAGCCCTAAGTCTTATTAGTTGTCCATAAAATATGTCCTCTTTAAAGGCACATGAGACCCTAAAGACCCCAACTACTACTCCTTATTTTATAGATGAAAAAACAGGTACAGACTTAGTGATTTGCCAAAGGTCATGGGGTAATTGGTACAGATTATTATCCATATTTCAGGATCATTGGGCAGCTAGGTGACAGTAGATTAAAGCTCTGTGCCTGGAATCAAGAAGATTCTTCTCCATGAGTTCAAATCTGGCCTAGCTGTGCTACCCTGGACAATTCACTTAACCTTGTTTGCCTCAGTTTCCTTATCTGCAAAATGAGCTGGAGAAGGAAATGGCAAACCACTCTAGTATCTTTGTCAAGAAAACCCCAAATGGGATCACAAAGAGTCAGATGTGACTGATAAAACTAAATAACAACAAAATACAGAACCATAAATTTAAAGCTGAAAGGGACCTTAGAATCATTAGTCCAGACCCCTCATTTTATCAATAAGGAAACAGAAGCCCATGATGCTTAATGATGGAACCAAAATTGGAACCAAGGTCCTCTACTTCTAAAAGGTTTTTTTTTTCCTCTCATACCATGCTGGATTCTGTTGGAAAATTTCAATGCTGACCAATGTCTTTCCAGCTAAAATTAAAATGTGGAAGTACATCTAAAGTCTAAGGCACCCTTCTTAATTGTGAATCTATGTCCTTGTAATCCTATGTATGCAAAATGAAGTTCCCATTTAAGTTTTAACTTGTTTTTTGTACCAAATTTGTCCACTTTTTCCTTTAACTTGAGTGTTAGCCCTTTGCAATCTGGTTCCACTCTACATTCCAAGATTTATTTTCACATTACTTCCCTTTACTCAATATTTTAGCCAAACTGGCCTTCTGTCTGTTCCTACTTCCATATCTTTCTCTAAATTTGTCCCACAGGAATCTAAAGATCTCCCTATTGAGCCCTGACTCCTGGAATCTTCAGCTTCCTTCCAGGCTCAGCCCTGTTGATACTTCTGTTTCAGAAGTCAGATTCCCCCTTCCCTTTTGAAGTTATTTTGTATGACTTATCATATACTTGGTATTACTTTGTAATACAACCTTCCCTTCTATAAGCCCGTTATGTCTCAGTCTTATGGCCAGAGGACAAATAACACAATTCCAGATTCATAGAACCTTTCTTGGATCTGAAAGGCCCTCCATCCATTTAGTCCAACTCATGAAAGCCCTTTTAACTTCATCATACCCCAAAATTTGCTTGAAGATCTCCATTGAGGTGGAATCTATTACCTTCTCAAGCAATTTATTCAGTTTTTGGTTAGCACTAATTAAAAAAAAATTCCTGCCATCCGCCATAAATTTGCCTTATTAAAATATCCACCATTTCTCTCCCCATTCTGCCTCAGAAATCTCTTATTGATGAGCTCATTTGTTTCCATCTCATGCTATGACTAGTACTCGGCAAAGCGTGCATGGTGCATTTGATTTATTCTTTAAAATGAAAAAAAAAACAACTTTATTGATTATCATCCCTATTTGCCAAAATGTCACCTGGGATCAGTCAGTCCCTGATGGGGAAGAGGAAGAATAAAAGGGTTAAGGATTTATTTTTTCTTTCATTTTTTTTTTCAAGCAGCAGAGCCAGGCCTTTTGAGACATGGGCCCTGGGTGTTGACAAACTTGCTACTAGTGATTTGTGACTACAAGATGACAAAGAGAAGATCCTAAAAAACTACCAAAAGAGAAAATCTCCAAGGAGTAACCAGCAGATTTCATTCACACACTCACACACACACACACACACACACACACACACACACACACACACACACAATCTTGGCAAAGTGTGAGAATCTAAAAGAGGGGGAAGAAAGTGCTATGTACTTTAAGTGAACTCTTGGTCCCATGTAGAAAGGAATCTACTTGAGAGCAAAGAGTATGTGTTAAGCTCTCCATCCCCCACTTCTTTACCTTTGAGCTTTTGGGGGACCAGAGAAGCTGACCTTAATTAATGGAAGACCACTAGACCCCAAGAA